>NC_092045.1:46711595-46854902 GCF_003086295.3 Arachis hypogaea | reverse complement strand
ATGCCTAGACCTTATGCCTTATGTATTTTCAACGGGTGGAGAAGTTTCTACACACCATAGAAGATTAAGGGTGTGGGAGCGTCCTGCCGTATGTATCCTCGAGTATTAATGTCAATTACTAGTTGCTTCTTCCAAATTCAATTCCGCCTGTGTTCTTGTTCCTAAGGAATAATCACTTGTTCTTCAACTTGATGAATGTTGGATGATCCCGTGACACTCATTCATCATTCTCACCCCGATGAACAAGGTGACTGGACACAGACCACTCCTTGTTCTACAAGCAACCAAGGCTCTAGTGAATGTCTCTTGGATTCTTTAATCCGGAATCTTCGTGGTATAGGCAGGACCGATGGCGGATTCAAGAGAACCGGAAGGTCTAAACCTTGTCTTGGTATTCTGAGTAGGATTAATGACTGAATGATGTGACGTGCTTCAAACCTGTACCTACTGGCGTTAGTGACAGACGCAAAAGAACACTGGATTCTATTCGGTAGGGGAGAACCACACCGGTGATTGGCACTGTAGAGTTGTGCATTACTTTCATGCGAAGATGGAGGTAGCGTGACAACAGTGAAACCTAACGAGCTGCATGAAAGGAGGAAGAAGATTGATGAGAGTAAAGAAAGACGAAGGTAAGGCATCTTCATGCGCTTATCTGAGTTTACCAATGAATTACATAAGTATCTCTATCTTTATCCTTGTGTTATTTTCGTTCATCACCATTATCATTTGAGTTTGCCTGACTAAGATTTACAAGATGAGCATAGCTTGCTTCAATACTAACAATCTCCGTGGGATCGACCTTACTCACGTAAGGTTTATTACTTGGACGACCAGTGCACTTGCTGGTTAGTTGTGCGAAGTTGTGTAATGCATGGTATTGAGCTACCACGTTTTTGAAGCCATTACCGGGATTATGAGAGTTGTGAAAAAGTATAGTTCACAATTTCGCCGCACCACATATGCAAAGACATTCAAGACAATAAGGTGTTCAAAGAGGAGGTGAGAGCCAGTATGAAGAATCGGGGGAAGCAATCAAGAAGCTGGAATTCCAAGTGGGATATTTGTCTGAGAAGATGCCCAGACCCACTGATAGCTTCCCAAGTGACACGAGAAGAATTTGAGAGGGTGAAGCGAAGAAAGTAAGATGGGAAGACTGCAATATGGTCACTACAAATGACAAAGAGACTGAAGACAAGCCAAGCAAGCTGTCAGAACAACCTGAAAATACCTTAGTAGAGAAGGAGAAGAAAGACCAGCAAGAACCAGAAATCTCACAACAGGAGCTGCTGAGACTATATGCACCATTTCCTCAACTGCTAAAGGGTGCTGTGGGAAAGAGAATGTACTCAAGGTTCTTAGACTCGTTTGCATCTTTGAATGTGAACATACCATTCATCAAGGTCATTCAGCAAATGCCAGCATTCATCAAGTATATGAAGGAACTACTTCCCAGGAAGAGCTCACTCAAGGGGGGCCAGACTATAGTGATGAACAAGGATTGCAGCACCCTCATTCAAACACAATTGCCTGTGAAATGAAAAGACCCAGGGAGTTTTCATGTCCCTTGTGCTATAGGGGAAACAAATTTTGATAGAGCACTTTGCGACTCGGGAGCAAGCATCAACTTAATACCCCTATCCCTGGTAAAAAGGCTGCAGATCAATGAGATACTACCTACAGATGTAGTCATAAGGCTGGCTGACAAGACTCAAAGCAAGCAGTAGAAATGGCGGAAAACATGTTGCTCAAAGTTGGAAAATACTTTCTCCCAACAGACTTTGTCATCTTGGACATGGAAGAGAGTCATCTGCACCCAATCATATTGGGGAGACCATTTCTAGCTACTGCTAGAGCACTCATAGATGTGGAGAAAGGGGAGCTAATATTAAGATCCATGATGAACAACTGAGCTTCAATGTTTTCGAACTCTCACTGGAAAAAGATGAAGAGGACAAAAAACCAAGCAAAGGCATCATGAGATACTAAAGGAAGAAGCAAGCACTGAAGCACAACCAGCTCATCCTGAAATTCACTGGGTTGATGGACAAGGCCAGCAGCAAGTGCCACAGGTCAAGGAAAAATTGGATGAACCTAAGCCACCAGAAGTTTGTGAGGACATTAACAAAAGCTCATCAAAGACGGAGGCCACCAGGAGTAAGAAAATAGCACCAGGGCAAAGAAGAAGGTACCAAGGGGGTGGCGGAACAAGAAGATTCCTACGGAAGATTCTCTCCAGGGGATAAAGTAATCTCAGCTACTCACAGATATCCCCCCTAATCTCCCCACTGTACCATCTCAGCTACCTAAGGTCTTCACCATCAACAGAGTTCTCTCCTTGGAGCATGTAGAGATCATTGATACAACCAATGGATACAAGTCCACTGCCAGCGGAGAAGACTTCAAGCATTACCAACCACCATAATAAGGGGGTAACGTCAAGCCAGTGACGCTAAAGAAGCGCTTCATGGGAGGCAACCTATGTTTTACATGCTTTCAGAAGTAGTGAATAAATTAATATTCATGAATTCCAACCAAAAATTGACAAACACGTGTGAAATTTTTATATGCAGAATATAGTGAAGAACAAGTTTGGTGTTCAAAGCATTATTCTTAAATCTTTGGACACCACTTTTCATCACAGTGCTCCAAACTAAGTTTGGTGTCACCCTATGGTGCCACCAATGTGCATCTGAAGATACAAGTTAGTTAGTTAGTTGGAATTCAAGAATAAACAAGTTTTTTTATTTACTTTATATCATTCTAGCCGTAAAGGGTGAAGCAATTTTGTTTCATTTTAATATCCGGTCTCACGTTTCTTATTTTTTCTTTATAGGGAAGGAAAGTGAGCATTGATGAGGATTGATTAGACAATTTAATGGGGGAGGCTCGGCCATTTCACGAAGAGAACCATACACTTGTCCCAACAAGGAAGGCATGGGAAATGTTGCCATGCAACATTGGAAGAAGGAGAGACTTGAAGACCGAACCAACATTCCCCATCAAGTGATGATCCTTGTCTTCCCTTCGTATGCAACCCCATCCGTCCATCAAGGAATCATTCGTGCAATCCACACCCTTCATGCACTCATGAATTTTCCTATATAAGTGAACCTTAGTGCATGCTCACTCCTTACATTCAAATCCCCACTCTTCATACTTCTGTTGGTACACTAAACCCTTCATCACACTCTGTTTTAACCAACCCACTCTTATTCTATCCGAAGCCTCAACCCACCTCAAAACAACAATTCAATCATGGCATCATCAAGCTCGAAGAGGCAAAAGAGAAAGGAACACATGGAAAGTGTCCCTTTTGACGAGAAGAGATTTAAGACGGCCTTCCATGAACGAGAATTCGAGAGGATAAGGGCCAGAAAGATATTGCCAGAGTTAATCTTTCAAATCAATGCCAATGAATCACCACAGATTTTGAGAAAAATCGAACAGAGAGGATGGCAATTGCTCACTAGTCCAGAAGTTAAGATCAATGGCAACCTCATCAAAGAGTTTTATGCAAATGTAGTTAGAGAGGAGAAGACCAAAGCCCCCACCTACAAAAGCTATGTGAGAGGAAGAGAAGTAGATTTCAGCCCAAATGCCATAATAAGAGCTCTTCAACTGAAATTCCCTCATTTTGACGAGGAGAGTTATCAGTCAAGGATAAGTAGAAGCCCTGATAAGGATGAGCTCGCAAAGATAGCGTCAGATATCTGTGTGATAGCAGCTGATTGGGAGAGGTACTCAGATGGGAGACCAAAATTCATAAAAAGGGGAGACCTTCATCTTGAGGCCAAGGGGTGGTTCGAGCTTGTAAGAAGGTCCATCCTACCAGCTGCTAATAATTCAGAAGTTAACATCAACCGAGCCACTATGGTGCAATGCTTAGTACTAGGTGGGGAAATCAATGTGCATGAGCTTATTGCCGAAGGAATACAAGAGTCGGCTGAGAAAGTTGATTCGGGTGCTAGGCTGTGGTACCCCAGCACAATTCTCTGCTTGTGCAACAAGGCTAAGGTAGTATTTAAGGACAGCAATCCAGACTGGGTGAACCCAGGGAAGCCGGTCACACGTGAGCGCATGGTCCACACCTCACTTGCTCAACAACTAAGAAGGCCACATATAGGAAGGCACAGAGCCCAGGAAGAAGTTCATCAAGAGGAGTATCATCAGGAAGATTACCAACAAGAAGAGCAACACAACCCAGCCAACCTCAATATGAGTCATATCTTACATGCCATTGAGGATTTAGAGATGAAACATATGGAGGGACAAGAGCAAATACTTGCCATGCAGTCCAAATGGATGAAGCAACAAGAAGAGTGGCAGAAACAACACATGGAGCAGCAACAGGAGCAATATTCACAACTCACTCAAGCCCTACACCAAGTAACAGAGAGGCAAGAGCGTCAAGACAAATGCCTTCAAGAGCTCAACCAGCGGCAATTAGCTCAGATGAAAACATTTAATGAGTTTAGCGTGCTGAATGAAGGAAGGCAGTTGCATATAGAGGAATTCAATGTAAACACTCAAGCCAGATTGAGCTATATGTCTGATAATATGCACCACCTACATTATGCCATTCCCACATATGAGGAGGTCCAAAAAGAGTTTGTTGAACGAGAAGAAGGAAGGTGAAACAGCAGAAGGAAACTCTGAAGAAAAAAATGGAAGATGCTAGCTTCTGGAAGAAACTACTTGGAAAAAGCAAAGGGAGTGGGAGCACAAGCACTCAAGAAAAGCACCAAGAGGACAAGCATGGAGGGAGCATGAGCAACCACATGAGTAAAAGGTGGTGGAGCTCCTTTCTTGTTTTTTTTTTAGTTTAAATTATCAATAAGGAGGATCTTGTATGAAATAGGACATGCCTCCATATTAGCTAGACAACTTTCAATTATGCATTCTGAATTTTATGATTAAGAAGTCAATGCTTGCTAGCCTTTATGTTACTGCATTTGTATCTTTACTTATTGTATGTTTGTCCTTAGAATCAAATGAAGAGAGAATGTTTATGTTTTGAAAGACCAGAGTAGAGTTCATAATGTGGAAGTGCATTCATGAATCTTTGGGGGTAGTCATAAGTTAGCTAAGTTGGTTCAACCACAAGGTTAGGACGACAACTATCTATCCTGAATGCTTTACTTTTGATATACCCATGAGACTAAGATAACAACAAGATCCTAATAAGAGAAAAGGGAAAGAACAAAGGAAGTGAAAAACAAAAGAAAAAGAGTAAGCAATAAGGCTAGGCACCAATGGTTTACCCTAGGACATGTGTCTGTGGTGCTCCTGTGTGAGGGATCTACTGGATGAATAAGCTCTTTGGGGTGCTTCATCACCTGGTAACTTGGGTTAACTAACCCGGGATTATCAGCTGAAAATCCACTATCAAGAGTAACCCTCACCAGAGAGCATTTAGTAACCCAAAGAGGTGCTGGACACCAAGGTCTGAAGGAAAGAAAATAAATAAACTATATGCCTGTGGTGTGTATGTATGGGGGAGAGACTTGAGCAAGTAAGTCTTTAGGGGTGCTTCAACACCTAGCACCTTGAACCAACTGGTTCGAGAGTGTTGGCTGAAAGCTTATCCTAAAGAGTTGCCCCCTTAGAAAACACTTAGCCTAAAAACACAAATAAGCCCTTGAAATAACAATAAAAGGATCAATAAATAAAGGTCTCATGGGATATAACAAAATGAGTCTTTTAGGAGATGATAAAGGTCTGAAAGCCAGTAGTGGAATGAACCTAAGTTGCTATGCATTAAACCACCATAAAATCAGTAATATGACTTCCACAAGAATGACTCATTTCTCTGGAGATTCCATTCATCATTCTCTTGTTCCAGTACTTGCTTAGGGACAAGCAAGCTTTAAGTTTGGTGTTGTGATGCCAGGGCATTTTGGCCAATTTCACTGACCTTTTCTTTACCCTTTTTAGGTAATTTCATGCATTTTCTTAGGAAATAAGTTAGTTTTGGGCAAATATTCACTCAGACCTTGATTCAAGCATACATTGTGCATTTTATATTATTTCATGAGGATTTTGCATGATTTTAATGACAAAATTGTATATTGCATTACCCATGACGTGGACTAGAACTTTGATGCACTCTATTGCTTAATTTCAGGACCAAAGGAAGCAAGGAATGGGAGGTAACTTGCAAAGTTAAGGAAAAAGTGATTGCCGAAAACACTCTCAAAAGCCATCAATGCCCACGTTAAAGAGTCACGTTAACTAAGTTAACGTGAACTCTAACGTGGAGAAGAGAAGTTGAGCCAACGTTAGTGACACTTAACATTGTCACTAACGTTGGCATTTGCTTACAAATGGCCACGTTAGAAGCCACGTTAACCTAGTTAACATGGCCTCTAATGTTAAAGGGGGAAGAGAAGCCAACGTTAGTGACACTCAACATTGTCACTAACGTTGGCCTAAGGTGCAAAGAGCCACGTTAACTCCCATGTTAACTTGGTTAACGTGGGAGCTAACGTAAGAGATGGAGAGTTGTCGACAATGTTAGTGACACTCAACATTGTCACTAACGTTGGAGCAACCACACAACCCCAAGAGCCACGTTAACCTCCACGTTAACTTGGTTAACGTGGAAGCTAACGATGAGGAATGAAGAATGAGCCAACGTTAGTGACACTCAACATTGTCACTAACGTTGGGATGGCTAAGAATGGCCACGTTAGAAGCCACGTTAACCCTGTTAATGTGGACTCTAACGTGAGATCTAGGGGCACACTTGAACGTTAGTGACAATGTTGAGTGTCACTAACGTTCTCGAAGGTTGGCAAAAGCCACGTTAGAAGCCACGTTAACCTAGTTAACGTGAGCTTTAACGTGAAGCAAGAAGGGGCACACTTGAACGTTAGTGACAATGTTGAGTGTCACTAACGTTCTCGAAGGCTAGCAAGGCAAAGTTAAAAGTCACATTAACCCAGTTAACGTGGGCTTTAACGTGAGGCAAAGGGGTGCATGGCAACATTAGTGACAATGTTAAATGTCACTAACGTTCTCGAACTTGTATTTTTACTAAATGTTAAACACCCCTAACGTCTTGAGCTAAAGTCTCTTCCCACTTCACACTTTCTCTCTGCAAGTAAGCCAAGCCTAATTGAAGAAAGGAACTGCTTCAAGCTCAAAGATCCAAAGGCCCAAGACTTGAAGAACTAACTAGAAGCTGACAAGAGTAGTATAAATAGGAGTAGTTTTGAAATAGAGAGGAGCTTTTGGTGGGAGCTAGAAAAGAGAACTACTCTCTGTATCTTTACTTTCTCTGCACTTCTAGCTTTATGATGTATTCTCCATCTTTGATTTTGATTTCTAGAGCTATGAACAACTAAACCCCTTTCATTGGGTTAGGGAGCTCTGTTGTAATTTGATGGATCAATACTAATTTTCTTATTCTTCTTCTATCTTTCCTTTTTGATTTTACTTGAAAGCTTTCGATCTTCATCCAATTGGATAGTTATCTTGGAAAAGAAGCTATTCAAACATGGATCTCTTCGGATCCTTGAAAGAGGAATGAAGAGATTAGCTAGAAATGCTTTCTCATGCTGGACCAAATTGAGTGTGGATGGGTATGTGGCTATAACCCTCTAAACACTTGATTTGGGAAGTGCATGTGGTATAATCAGTGACCATACTTCATCTCTTCTCATGAGCAATTGACCAAGGAATTGGCTATTGATCAAGATTTGAGAGATTGAATTGCAAGAAATTGTGGTTCAATCACTTAAGATTGCCAAGGAGATCAATGAGTGCATTGATTGAGGAAGAGATGAAAATGAAATTGATCCAGAGAATGCGACATCTCCTAAGCCCAATGAACTCCCCATTTCTAATCTTACCCATTCTCTTTATTTTCTGCAATTTACTTTTATGAGCAATTCCTCCATTCTCATTTACAATTCTACTATTTACTTCCAGTCATTTACTTTATCGCCATTTTAATTTCTGCAATTATCATCTCTATTCATGGATTCGCTCAACTAGATCATTCCTCTAATTAAAGTTGCTTGATCAATCAATCCCTGTGGGATTCGACCTCACTCTATTGTGAGTTTTTACTTGACGACAAATTCGGTACACTTGCCGAATGGGAAATTGTTAAGAGACAAGTTTTACCCCGATCAAAAATAAATAAATAACTATAAAATAAACTCTTGGCAAGGTATGGGAACTGGAGGTCCTATCCTGATTATCCTTATCAATTGTAATGAGAATTGGATTTTTCTCCCACTTTGTTAACCTCTAACTATGAAGGTAAGTTAAGTGGATGAACTAATTTTGATTCCTCAGGTCCTAGTCTTTCCTTGGGAAAGACTAGAGTTATTGGAACTTGAATTAATGAAACGAATAAATCCAATTTTCAATCAACAATGAGTTTGATAACTCTAGAGTCACCAATTATTTAACCAAAGCCAAGAATGTAAAAAGCTAAATTAAAATCATAAATATCTGGAATACCTTCAATTCATTCAAAGCAGTAAAATCTAAAACT
Organism: Arachis hypogaea; assembly: GCF_003086295.3. NCBI lineage: Eukaryota > Viridiplantae > Streptophyta > Magnoliopsida > Fabales > Fabaceae > Arachis > Arachis hypogaea. Next base: position 46,846,393 of record NC_092045.1, on the reverse strand, counting down.
AACAATATTCATAAGCCAATTGGGCAATAGGAAAATCCAAATTATTCATATAAATAAAAGACAGGAATCATCAATTTGAAATATCTAAAATAACATTAATTTAAAAGAGTAATCTGTAACATGGAAGAATTCATAAATTAAATTGGGATAAATAAAAATAAAGAACCTGGGATTGAGAGTTACTCCTAAAACTAAGAGGAGTCCTAAATCCTAATCCTAAGAGAGAGGAGAGAACCTCTCTCAAAACTAATCTAAATCATGAGAAGTGAATTATGAAAACCATACTTATGAATGGATGCATTCCTCCACTTTATAGCCTCTAATCTGTGCCTTCTGGACTTGGATTTGGGCCAAAAAGGGCCTCAGAACTCGTTATGAGTGTTTTCTGCAATTTCTGGTGCGTGGCCTCTGTCACGCGGTCGCGTGGGTCACGCGGTCGCGTCATTCGGAGCTTTTCCTTGCCACGCGGTCGCGTCAGTCATGCGACCGCGTCATGTGTGTTCTGCTTAAGGCGCGCGGTTGCGTCAGTCATGCGGCCGCGTTACTGCTAATTCGTGCTTGGCATGCGATCGCGTCGTCCATGCGATCGCGTGGATACCAGTTTCCTTAAAGCTCCGTTTTGCTTTCTTCTTTCCTTTTAGTATGTTTCCTTTTTCATCCTTTAAGTCATTCTGCCTTAGAAAATCTGAAACTACTCAACACACTAATCACGACATCGAATGGAAATAAGAGAGAATTAATAATAAGCAAATATACGTCCAAAGAAACATGTTTTCAATCAAAGCACATAATTAGGAAGGCAAATGTAAAACATGCAAATAGTATGAAAAGTGGGTAAAGAGTTGATAAAATCCACTCAATTGAGCACAAGATAAACCATAAAATAGTGGTTTATCAACCTCTCCACACTTAAACATTAGCATGTCCTCATGGTAAGCTCAAGAGAGACTATAAAGATGAAGAGGAATGGTAGAATGTATGAAATGCAACCTATGAATGCAACTAAATGAAAAATGTTTCTACTTACTTGGTTAAAAGCAAATAAATCCCCAAGAATAAATATGAACTGGATTTCACTAATTCAAATCATAAAAATGAAGTACAAATAGACTTGTAGAAGAAAATAGCTCATGAAAGCCAGGAACAAAGAATCGAGCATCGAACCCTCACTTAGTAGTGTATATCACTCTAATCACTCAAGTGTTTTAGGTTCGATTCTCTCAATTCTTTACTAACCTTGCTTTCTAAGACTTGCTCTTCATCTAACAATCAACATAAATTTAATGCATAAATACACATATCAAGAGGTCTTTTAAGGGTTGTAATGGGGTTAGGGTCAAGGTAGGATTGTATTTGGCCAAGTGGACTAAAATCTAAATCCTTAATTAACTTAAAATTTCCCACCTAACTTAAACAATCCATGTAATCATAATACAACATCTAACCATCCATTAACCATGTTTTCCACATATTCATGCATTCTAATTTCAAGTATAACTCATATGCATTGCTTTCACTTACTTTGGGGCATTTTGTCCCCTTTCACTTATTTTGCTCTTTTTTTATATATATATATATTTTTTCTTTTGTTTTTCTCAATGCATATGATTAATTTATTGAATGTATGAACATGTCCTAAACATTTCTTTCACATTTTCAGAAAATTCTAACATACTCAATTCTCAAACCAGATGTTTCCAAACCCACTCTTCCCCACACTTAATTCATAAGCATTCTCACTAATCTAAGCTAACCAAGGATTCAATTAAGGACATTATTGTTTCTCGCTTAGAGTTAATAATGTGCTAAAGTAAAGAATAAAGGGGTAAAATAGGCTCAACATTGGTTTGCAAGGGATAATGAAAGGTAAGGCCATATGGGTATGTAAGCTTAGTGAAACAAAGGCCTCAATCATGTAAGTGCATGCATACATCAAATAATGGAAATATAGAATTAAGCAAGACAGAGATCACAATTTTAGAGAGAAAAACACACACCAAAAATAAAATTTTGGTTGATAAAATGCAACCAATCAAATAGGCTCAAAATCTCACTGGTTTTGTGTTCGAGCTCTAAACTATGTTCCAAAATAATATTTCTTCAAACAAGTTTTTCAAAAATTTTATTCAAATTAGTGAAATACTATAAAAATTTCTTGAAAAAGAAGAATATTACTTTAACCAAGTAGTAAAATATGCACAAAAACAATTAAACATGCAAATGCAACAACTAATCTACAAAGAAAATTTAAACATTGGTGTTGAGACAAGAAAGTACTAACCCATGGAGATCGGTATCGACCTCCCCACACTTAAAGATTGCACCGTCCTCTGTGCATGCTGAGATGTGCAGGTGGATGGGTTGTTCCAACTGATGCTTTTCTTCAAGATGTTGCAGATGGACTTGTCTGTCTCCCCATGTAAACGTCTTCCGGTTCCCCTTCGGGTGGCCATCCTAAAAGAAAAAGGGAAGAAAAGTAACCCAGAAATAAAGATAAGAAAATAAATGAAATATGGGTTGGGTAATGCCAAATGATAATGGTCTCATTTACATGGAAGCTTCAACGTGTACATGAGAAAACAATAGAAGCCATGGCATACCAGTGGTATAAAATTTGTAACATAGGGGAGGAGTGTGGATAGTGGAAGTATCAATACAAGCTCATGTCAATGCAAATGGAGTGCAAGTAGCATAAAAGATTGGCATTGGCATATAATTAATATCATCCCACATTGTAAAACAAGTTACCAAAATAAATTAAAGAAAAGAAGCAACAGTTGAATAAGAAAAATTTTTAATACCAATGGAAAATAAAGTATTCAGAAAAGAAAATAAAAATGTGCGCAAAATTGAAATGCAATGAATGAAATATGCAAATAAATAAAAATAAAATAAAAAGAAAAATAAGAAGAATGAGAAGGGAAAGAAGGGAAGAAGAAGTAAATAAGAAAGGAGGGAGGAAAAATTAGGATTAGGGAAGAAAAGATAAGATATTTGGCAAATTGGGATATGTTGTGCGGCGCAAGCGACGCGGACGCGTGGGGTACGCGGTCGCGTGACTTGCACTGACATTGATTGACGCGGTCGCATCGGTCACGCGGTCGCGTGACACAATTCATGCTACTGGCGCGATGGCAGCCTCGCACTCGCACAACTCTCTGTTCAAATTATTATTAGTGCCAAATTTTAAGTGACGCGATCGTGTGGATGGCTAGGGCTTGTGCTGCTAGCACAAGTCCAGCCCAATTCCAGCTCAACTTTTTGCCATACACCGTTATTACGTCGAAAAATCAGGGCATGCGGCCGCGTGGGTCACGCGGTCGCATGGGAGGCTAATATTCCCACATGACGCGGACGCGTGAGCGACGCGGTCGCGTAGGGCAAATGATGCTAAGGGGCGCCTCCAGCCACGCTTTCGCGTGACTCTCTGTTCAACTTTCTTTTCTTCATAGCGCATGGTGACGCGGACGCGTCACGACGCTGCCGCATCGCGTGCATGTTTTCCTTTTTTTTTTATGCAATATGCAAATGCAAATGCAGTGCTTAATATGAATGCTATGCATGATTCCAGGTTAATAAAATAAAATAAATCTCAAAAACAAACAAACTAAATAAAATTAAAATTGCAAAATGAACGATCATACCATGGTGGTTGTCTCCCACCTAGCACTTTTAGTTATAGTCCTTAAGTTGGACATTTGATGAGCTTCATGCTAGGGTGGCTTGTGCTTGTATTGATCCAGGAATCCCCACCAATGTTTGTACTTCCAATAGCCTCGGGATCCCAAACAAGGCGCAGAAAGCCTTCAAGCAAGTTAAAGCAAGTGACAAGGCCCCAAGAGTGGTGATTGGTAGAATGGATTCCGGGGTCCCAGACCTTGCCTTTGCACCTGTCTTTTGGTTGAGCAATATTGTTCCATCTGGGAGGCAAGCAGTCTGAATTCTCACGTAAGCGGCCAAACAACTTCCTAGACCCATTCAGTTGAGCTCTATACCAACCTTTACGTTTAAACTTAAAGCTTCCAACCATGATGAACCTTGCAGGACAATTCTTACCACCGGCCATCTTCCCCTTACTCTTAATGTCACAAAGAGCTCTAAGTTGACCATCCGTCTCCAGTAGCCCATATTCAAGTGGGATTAGAAAGCTATGGGATATGAATTTTACCCACTTGAATGTTGCGAAGCATGATGGCGACTTAGGGGGAGGTATCTTTAATGAAATTGCAAGCTCCACTCCCTTGTGCTCTTCTCTGATAATTACCACCTCTTTGCAAACTTCTTCAATTTCAACCTCTTCCTCTTGGTAGCTCTCTTTCAATTCAATCTCCTTTTCATTGCTTTCCAAGGGCATGGAGGTTGTGCTTCTTCTTCTTGAATCTCCATCTCTTGATCAACCTCTTCAAAGTCTTCAACTATGATATGCTTGGAGGTTGTACACCCTCTTCAGCATCAATTTCAACCGTCTTAGAAGGAGGTTTTATGACTGGACTTTCCCATGGAGGTTCTATATCTCCTAAGTCTTCAACCAACTCTTCTTCTTGAACAATGATAGCTTCTTCTACTTGTTCTAGTATGAATTCATGCTCTGTCTTGTCCACTAGAGTTTCTAGTATCTCCTTTATGCTATGCTCTTCACTAGACTATCCACATGGGGCTGTGGCTGATCTTTGTGTATTTAAGCATCTAGAAGCCCATTGAATTAATACTTGCCCCAGTTGTTGAATGGTTGCCTGAAATCGATCCATTGTTTCCTTGAGACGATCCTTTGCCTCTTGATGCACTCGGTTTTCATAAGTAGAATCATAATGCTCTTGGATTGATGGATATGGAGATGGTGAATATTGAAGTGGTGGTTCTTGTGAGTAATTATGTTGGAATTGGGGTGGTTCTATATATGGTTCATATGGCTCATAAGGTGGTTTATATGGTGAATAAGGATTGGGGTCATATGGAGGTGAATGGTGGAAAGGGGCTTGTAAGTGTGGCGGTTCAAAGTTATGTTGAGAGGATGGTCTATAGGCACGGGGTGGGACTTGTTCGTAGTTACAAGGTTGTCCACCATATCTTTCAGCTCGGTATGCATTGTAGAATGGTCGTTGTCCATGATATCTTGGAGGGTGTTGTTGCCTAAAGGGTTGATTAGATCCTCTTGGCTCCATCCATCCTTGATTGGTCTGACCTTGATGCATATTCCTGCTGTGGTTTCTATTTCCTTCAACAAAGTTAGAACCAAACTCAAAGCGAGAGGGGTGAGAATTCATAGTAATTAATAAAAATTAAAAACACAAATAAATAAACAAGCAAAAGAAATTTGTTTTTGAAAAATATTTACAATAACTAATAATAAGGCACACGTTTGCAATTCCCTGGCAACGGCGCAATTTTGACGTTGGGATTTTTGCCAGTAAAGAATTTCATAAAAACAGTCGCGTTGTAGATATAATCTCTAAACCGACAGAAATCCCTTCGTACAAACGTTTTGATTGTCACAAGTAACAAACCCCTAAATAAATTGATAACCGAGTATTTAAACCTCGGGTCATCTTCTCAAGGAATTGCAGGGAGGTATGTTCTTATTATTGGTTATGAGTTGTAAATTGGGGTTTAGGAGGTAAGGGGGCAGTATGTTGCACAAAAAATAATAAGAAAAATAAATAAATAACTATAAAATAAACTCTTGACAAGGTATGGGAACTGGAGGTCCTATCCTGATTATCCTTATCAATTGTAATGAGAATTGGATTTTTCTCCCACTTTGTTAACCTCTAACTATGAAGGTAAGTTAAGTGGATGAATTAATTTTGATTCCTCAGGTCCTAGTCTATCCTTGGGAAAGACTAGAGTTATTGGAACTTGAATTAATGAAACGAATAAATCCAATTTTCAATCAACAATGAGTTTGATAACTCTAGCGTCACCAATTATTTAACCAAAGCCAAGAATGTAAAAAGCTAAATTAAAATCATAAATATCTGGAATACCTTCAATTCATTCAAAGCAGTAAAATCTAAAACTAACAATATTCATAAGCCAATTGGGCAATAGGAAAATCCAAATTATTCATATAAATAAAAGACAGCAATCATCAATCTGAAATATCTCAGATAACATTAATTTAAAAGAGGAATCTGTAACATGGAAGAATTCATAAATTAAATTGGGATAAATAAAAATAAAGAACCTGGGATTGAGAGTTACTCCTAAAACTAAGAGAAGTCCTAAATCCTAATCCAAAGAGAGAGGAGAGAACCTCTCTCAAAACTAATCTAAATCATGAGAAGTGAATTATGAAAAGCATACTTATGAATGGATGCATTTCTCCACTTTATAGCCTCTAATCTGTGCCTTCTGGACTTGGATTTAGGCCAAAAAAGGGCCTCAGAACTCGTTATGAGTGTTTTCTGTAATTTCTGGTGCGTGGCCTCTGTCACACGGTCGCGTGGGGCACGCGGTCGCGTCATTCGCAGCGTTTCCTTGCCACGCGGTCGCGTCAGTCATGCGACCGCGTCATGTGCGTTCTGCTTAAGGCGTGGGGTCGCGTCAGTCATGCGGCCGCGTTGCTGCTGATTCGTGCTTGGCACGCGATCGCGTCGTCCATGCGATCGCGTGGATACCAGTTTCCTTAAAGCTCCATTTTGCTTTCTCCTTTCCTTTTAGTATGTTTCCTTTTTCATCCTTTAAGTCATTTTGCCTTAGAAAATCTGAAACTACTCAACACACTAATCACGACATCGAATGGAAATAAGAGAGAATTAATAATAAGCAAATATAAGTCCAAAGAAACATGTTTTCAATCAAAGCACATACTAGGAAGGCAAATGTAAAACATGCAAATAGTATGAATAAGTGGGTAAAGAGTTGATAAAATCCACTCAATTGAGCACAAGATAAACCATAAAATAGTGGTTTATTAATATGTTCACCCAAAAATTCTGCTCCATGTAGTTTCCAATTATCACAATTTATCCTTGTACTTTTAGAGTTACTGTTTTTATCTCTAAATTTAGATTTCATAAAAAGGTTAATTTAATAATCAAGCTTCAATCTTTTAACAGCTCTCAAACGTAATTCTAATTAATCATGAACCAACATTAACAACTACCAAAACCAATTCCAACCAGTCACAAGTCAATTTCACGGCCATTCCGACATGTCAGATTACCAAAATCAGCAGCAAACGCTTATTCTCAATAATCAAAATACAGCCATAACTTAAACCATCATCACAATAATCCCAAACCAAACACAAATCCAACTCAGTTCATCAAATATCGATACGACAACTTTTCAAATTTCAATTTAACAAGTATTATCAAATGAATCACCATTCACAACCACATTTCTACCAATTCAGCAATATCACATAAGATCAGAATTTTTAACAAATTCATCAAAATCAGAAAACCAATATCAGTCACAACATTAACCAAAATTAACCTTGTCAAATTAATTACTCACAATAACAAAACCCAGCAACATTCACAGCCATAACCTAAACTCAATAAACTAATTAAAACACTAGAATATCATCTCAATACCAAACTTAATCAGAATTTCACAACTTCAAACCAAGCTTATTCCTATCAATTAATCATATTCATGAATTATTTGTAATTACTCACTAAACCTCATTGGCATTCATAAGTTAAAACTGTTAATTTTAAAATAAATCCCCTGCCTCAAAGTCGAAACTCAGGAAAATTGCCAAACACAGCAGCTCTGATAGAAGTTTAAACACTCGTTTCGTTACCTGGGCAGCAACCAAAGTGGTTCTAGGCAGCACCAATATTGGTTTCCGGTGGTAGAGGGCTCCGATAACTACGAAACCTGAAGCAGAGGCTGAACAGAGTAGCACAGAGTAGTTAAGAGCAGCAGCAGTTTCTTCTGTTAATAGCTACTTCCCCGGCAAGCTTCAATGGTGACAGTGGAAGCGTCCTCCTCTAACGGCGGCAGGGTGAGACGCGGCAGCAACAGAGTGTGACAACAGCGGGGTTGCAGGCGACGCGGTGGCAGCTCATGAGGATGGCGATGGCAACCCGCGGCGCTGACGGCGACAAGGCTGGTCGCGGGCTTCTCTTCGTGCGTCTCTCTCTCTTCGCGATTTTGTCCCCTCGACGACGGCTTGTGGACGGATCAGCATTAATGCAAGCTTGTGGGTCCATGGACGAGACGGCGCTGTGAAGCAGCTCGACAGCGAGCTCCAGGGCGGCGACGGTGACGGCAGACAGCATCTCTTCTCTCTCGGATGCAGCCTCTCTCCTCTCCACCCTTCACGCTTGACGGCAACGGTAACGGCGGCGAGGCCCCAGCCAGCGCCGTCTCCCTTCTCTTCCCTCTCTTTCTCAAATCTCTTCCTCTCTGTTCCCCATTTCTTCAGTTTGTATGCGTTTGTTATGTTGAAGGAAGGTGAGGTTGTGCCTGTTAGGGTTAGAAATTGGGGAAACTAGGGTTCTGAGTTAATTTTTGAAATTAGGGTTAGAAATTAGGGATTTTATAAAATAATATGGATATATATGAATAGATATTTTGATAAAATTGGAGGGTAGAATAATTTTAAAATCAAATATACTCTATTAAAAATATTTAGAAATATTATTTATCAACATATTACTAAGTTCAATCAATTATTTTTAATTTAAATTATAAAATGAATATATTAATCACATTTTTATAAAATATAGTTTAAACTCAATTTTAATTATTCAAATTAAATGATATAACTTTTCATTATATTTCTATCTTTGAAACTTTAATTTCAATTTATAAAATAATTAATTATAATCAAAGTTGTGCATAAATATTAATTGACTTAAACTTAAAGTATTTATAAATATCAATCTAATCATTTCTAATAAAATAATTTTTTGGATGGCTCCGCGACACAACCTCCTCTCTCTTCCTCGTGAGTTCGTCCCTCTCTCTCTTGACGCTCCTATCGACGACAGCGACGATGGTGAGGCATGATGGCAAGCTGGACGTGACGACACGGCAGCAAATTCCGCAGCGCCATCCCTTCCGTTCTCTTCTTCATCTCCCTCAGTGGAGTTGGAGCTGCAGAGACGGGGTTGAATGAGGCTCAGAGCCTCAGAATAAAGGAGTGATAAATTAGAATTTTTTTTGTACAGCTTTACATTTTCTTTTTTTACATTTTGTCTTTTGGTTTCTTAGTTTTTTTCTATCATTTATATTTAATTATTATTGTTTATATTTATAATTTAATTAAATTTTTTAAGTTTCACAAATTAATTTTTAGTTAATATTAAAAATTTTATTATTAATAAAAAATATATATTAATTTTTTAAAAAATATAAAATAATATCTATAAAATTTAAAAATTAATTAGTATAAACAATATTTAAAAAATTTTAATTTTTGAAACAAAATAAAATTATTCTGAAAAGAATTATATAAATAATTTGTTTATTCTTAAAGTGTTTAACAGTTTAAAATAAATATTTCTGTTATAAAATATACTTATATTTTGTGACAAACAAATAATTTGTTATAAATAATGTTGAATTTTGTGACAAATTAATTTTTTGTTACCAAACAATTAGAGTTTTCAAACAAAAAGATATTTTGTTACAAAATATTTCGAATTTTTGCAACTACTTTATTCTTTGTTACAAAATATTATAATATTTTGTAACAAAACACCAGTTCGTTACAAAAACCAACATAATTTGTAATAAAAAAATCAGGTTATTACAAAATATTAGCATGTTTTGTAACAACTTGTAATGTTGTTACAAAACATTATTCTTCTGTAACAATTACCAATTATTATTACAAAAAATCATCTTTTTGTAACAATTTTAAATTTGATACAAATTTTTGTTACAAATGTTCCATTTTCTTGTAGTGAAACATGCTGCAGATTAGCGTTGAACGCCCAAAACAAGCATGGAAGTGGTGTTTAACACCAGAAACATGCTGCAGTCTGGCGTTAAATGCCAGGATTGCATACAGAGGGCATTTTACACGCCTAAAGGGTGTAGGAATGCGAAATCCTTGACACCTCAGGATCCGTGGACCCCATAGGATCACCTCAGGATCTGTGGACCCCACAGGATCCCCACCTACCTTCGCCCTCTCTCTCACACCTTTTCATAACACTCTTCCCCAAACATCATTCACCAATCACCTCAATCACTCTTCCCCATCACCTCTTTACCGCTCACATCCAGCTACTCTTCCCCAAAATCCCCACCTACCTTCAAATTCAAAATCTCTTTCCCACCCAAATCCACCCTAAAAGACCGAACCCTAACCCCTCTCCCTCCACTATATAAACCCCTCCATCCTTTTTTATTTTCACATATCACTACCCTCTCTTCTCCCCTTGGCCTAATACACATCTCTCTCCCTCTTATCCATATCTTCTTCTTCTTCATCTATTCTTTCATCTTTAGCTTGAGGACGAGCAACATTTTAAGTTTAGTGTGGTAAAAGCATAACTTTTTTTGTTTTTCCATAACCATTGATGGCACCTAAGGCGAGAGAAACCTCTAGAAAGAGGAAAGGGAAGACAAAAGCTTTCACCTCCGAGTCGTGGGAGATGGAGAGATTCATCTCAAAAGCCCATCAAGACCACTTCTATGAAGTTGTGGCCAAGAAGAAGGTGATCCTTGAGGTCCCTTTCATGCTCAATAAAAATGAGTATCCGGAGATCTGACATAAGATCCAAAGAAGAGGTTGGGAAGTTCTTACCAACCCCATTCAACAAGTCGGAATCTTAATGGTTCAAGAGTTCTATGCCAATGCATGGATCACTAGGAACCATGATCAAAGTATGAACCCGAATCCAAAGAATTATCTTACAATGGTTCGGGGGAGATGCTTAGATTTCAGTCCGGAGAACGTAAGGTTGGCGTTCAACTTGCCTATGATGCAAGAAGACGCACGCCCCTACACTAGAACGGTCAACTTTGATCAAAGGTTGGACCAAGTCCTCATGGGCATATGTGTGGAAGGAGTTCAATGGAAAAGAGACTCAAAAGGCAAGCCAGTTCAATTGAGAAGACTGGACATTAAGCCTGTGGCTAGAGGATGGTTGGAGTTCATCCAATGCTCTATCATCCTGACAAGCAACCGATCTGAAGTAACTGTGGATCGGGCCATCATGATCCATAGCATCATGATTGGAGAGGAAGTAGAAGTTCATGAAGTCATCTCTCTATAACTCTACAAAGTAGCCGAAAAGCCCTCCAACTTGGCAAGGCTAGCTTTTCCTCATCTCATTTGCCATCTAGACTACTTAGATGGAGTTGTCATAGAAGGAGACATTCTCATTGAAGAGGACAAGCCCATCACTAAGAAGAGGATGGAGCAAACAAGAGAGCCTATTCATGGATCTCAAGAGACGTATGAGGAAGCTCATCATCAAGAAATCTCTGAGATGTTTCAAGGGATGGATTTTCCTCCAAACAACTATTGGGAACAACTCAACACTTCTCTAGAAAGATTGAGTCATGACATGAACCAATTAAGGGTGGAACACCAAGAGCACTCGATCATTCTCAATGAGATTAGAGAAGATCAAAGAGCTATGAGGGAGGAGCAACAAAGGCAAGGAAGAGACATAGAGGAGCTCAAGAACACCATTGGTCTTTCAAGGAGAAAGCGCCACCATCACTAAGGTGGACTCATTCCTTAACGTCCTTGTTCTTATCTCTCTGTTTTTCGGTTTTTGAGCTTCATGTTTGTCTATGTTTGTGTCTTTATTACATGATCATTAGTGTCTAGTGTCTATGTCTTAAGGTTATGAATAATTCAATGAATCCTTCACCTTTCTTAAATGAAAAACGTTTTTAATTCAAAAGAACAAGAAGTACATGAGTTTTGAATTCATCCTTGAAATTACTTTAATTATATTGATGTGGTGACAATACTTTTTATTTTCTGAATGAATGCTTGAATAGTGCATATTTTTTATCTTGTTGTTTATGAATCTTAAAATTGTTGGCTCGTGAAGGAATGATGAAAAAGAGAAATTTTATTGATAATCTGAAAAGTCATAAAATTGATTCTTGAAGCAAGAAAAAGCAGTGAAAAACAAAAGCTTGCGAAAAAAAATTTTAGAAAGAAAAAGAAAAAGCAAGAAGAAAAAGCCAATAGCCCTTAAAACCAAAAGGCAAGGGTAAAAAGGATCCAAGGCTTTGAGCATCAATGGATAGGAGGGCCCAGGGAAATAAAATCCAGGCCTAAGCGGCTAAATCAAGCTATCCTTAACCATGTGCTTGTGGCATGCAGGTCCAAGTGAAAAGCTTGAGACTGAGTGGTTAAAGTCGTGATCCAAAGCAAAAAGAGTGTGCTTAAGAGCTCTTGACACCTCTAACTGGGGACTTTAGCAAAGCTGAGTCGCAATCTGAAAAGGTTCACCCAGTCATGTGTCTGTGGCATTTATGTATCTGGTGGAAATACTGGAAAACAAAGTGCTTAGGGCCACGGCCAAGACTCATAAAAGTAGCTGTGTTCAAAAATCAACATACTAAACTAGGAGAACCAATAACACTATCTGAATTCTGAGTTCCTAGAGATGCCAATCATTCTAAACTTCAAAGGATAAAGTGAGATGCCAAAACTGTTTAGAAGCAAAACGGTACTAGTCCCGCTCATCTAATTAGAACTAATATTCATTGATATTTTGAGATTTATAGTATATTCTCTTCTTTTTATCCTATTTGATTTTCAGTTGCTTGGGGACAAGCAACAATTTAAGTTTGGTGTTGTGATGAGCGGATAATTTATACGCTTTTTGGCATTATTTTTAGGTAGTTTTTAGTAGGATCTAGCTACTTTTAGAGATGTTTTTATTAGTTTTTATGCAAAATTCACATTTCTGGACTTTACTATGATTTTGTGTATTTTTCTGTGATTTCAGGTATTTTCTAGCTGAAATTGAGGGACCTGAGCAAAAATCTGATTCAAGCTGAAAAAGGACTACTGATACTGTTGGATTCTGACCTCCCTGCACTCGACTGAGTTTGAAAATAGACATCCAGGGCTTTCCAGAAATATATAATAGTCCGTACTTTATTCGAGTTTAGATGATGCAAACTGGCGTTCAACGCCAGTTCCATGCTGCATTCTAGAGTAAAATGCAAGAAATACGTCACAAACCAGAGTTAAACGCCAAAAACACGTTACAACTTGGCGTTTAACCCCAAGAGAAGCCTCTGCACGTGTAAAGCTCAAGCTCAGCCCAAGCACACACCAAAGTGGGCCCCGAAAGTGGATTTATGAACTAAGACTTATTTCTCTAAACCCTAGTAACTAGTCTAGTATAAATAGGACTTTTTACTATTGTATTTTCTTCTGGTAATTAATCTTGGAATTAGTCTTTGATTAATCTCTTGATCACGTATGGAGGATGGCCATTCGGCCATGCCTGGACCTTTATTACTTATGTATTTTCAACGGTGGAGTTTCTACACACTATAGATTAAGGTGTGGAGCTCTGCTGTACCTCAAGTATTAATGCAATTACTATTGTTCTTCTATTCAATTCAAGCTTATTCTTGTTCTAAGATATCGCTTGTACTTCATCCTGATGGATGTGATGATCCGTGACATTCATCATCATTCGTCCTTTTGAATGCATGCCTGACAACTACTTTCGTTCTTCAAGCGAGAGCTAGAGTGTGTATTTCTTGGATTCCTTAATCAGAATCTTCGTGGTATAAGCTAGAATTCATTGGCAGCATTCTTGAGAATCTGAAAAGTCTAAACCTTGTCTGTGGTATTTCGAGTAGGATTCAAAGATTGAATGACTGTGACGAGCTTCAAACTCACGAGTGTTGGGCGTAGTGACAGACGCAAAAGAATCACTGGATTCTATTCTGACATGATCGAGAACTGACAGATGATTAGCCATGCTATGACAGAGAGGATGGGAAGTAGCCATTGACAACGGTGACGCCCTACATACAACTTACCATAGAAAGGAGTAAGAATGACTGGATGAAGCAGTAGGAAAGCAGAGATTCAGAAGGAACACAGCATCTTTATGCACTTATCTGAAATTCCCACCAATGAATTACATAAGTATCTCTATCTTTATTTTATGCTTTATTTATTCTTATATTCGAAAACCATTATAACCATTTGAATTCGCCTAACTGAGATTTACAAGATGACCATAGCTTGCTTCATTCCAACAATCTCCGTGGGATCGACCCTTACTCACGTAAGGTATTACTTGGACGACCCAGTGCACTTGCTGGTTAGTTGTGCGAACTTGTGACAAAGTGTGATTTACGTTTGAGAGCTCCAAGTCCATTGGCACCATTGTTGATGATCACAATTTCGTGCACCATCGGCCCAAAGAATAAGAGTTATAAAATTAATCCCTGAAAGAGACCTGAACAACGTCCAAAAAGGAGGATTACAAAATAGCTCCGTAGGGCCCGACGTGACAAAGTCGGCCCGAAATATAAAGCTACAAAGGTAATCCCTGAAAAAGACCTGAACAAGGTCTAAGAAAGAGGATTACAAAATAGCTCCAGAAGGCTCGACGTGACAAAGTCGGCCCGAAATATAAAGCTACAAAGGTAATCCCTGAAAGAGACCTGAACAAGGTCCAAGAAATGGGATTACAAAATAGCTCCACAGGGCCCGACGTAACAAAGTCGGCCTAAAATATAAAGCTACAAAGGTAATTCCTGAAAGAGACCTGAACAAGGTCCAAGAAAGAGGATTACAAAATAGCTCCGCAGGACCCGACATGACGAGGTCGGCTCAACACACAAAGGTTATAAAAGTAATCCCCGAAAGAGACCCAAACAAGGTCCAAGAAAGAGGACTACAAAATAACTTAGAAGAAACCAGCATGATGAAGTCGGCTTCTCGAAAACGTTAACGTTATAAAAGGTAAAACAGAGACCTTACCAATGCCTAAATGGAAAGGATTACTAGAAATAACTACAGGTTAAAAGGAGAAGGTCGGCATACAAGTTGGATCCAACCTCAAAGAATCAAGCCACAAGTACAAAATACAAAGGCAAATCCAAAAGAGGTCGGCGAAGCTCCAAAAACTCCCAATAAGAACCTGATAAGGTACCAGGCTAGTGCACACAAGCATATTATGAAAAAAGCACAAGATCTAATAATAACAAACTCAAGAGGCTATCAAGGTTGGCCCCAAAAGCTTGGAAATCACTTTGTTTTTCCAAAATAAAGTTGCTAAACAAGCAACTAAAAAGTAGCAGAAAGTCAGAACTACCAGTCACAAAATATAAAAAGTTCAAAAGCCCACAAATCGGGAAGACTACACAAAACATTCAAGATAATCATTAAGGACCCAAAGACTTCCCAGTAGCATCAGCATGAGGTGAAGGAGGACGAGTCTGGAGAGGCACCGCATCCACCGTCCCGTCATCCTAGTTCAAGATTTGGCAATCAGGTTCAGACTCAAGATGACTAACCTCGGCTGAAGGAGGTAAAGAGGTCGGCGCGAAAGAGGTCTTTGTGGCAGGCACGGAAGGAGGGACAACATCATCATCATCAAGGTCATCAGGAATAATTTTACCATCTCTCACAACATTATCCAAACTGAAGAGAGTAAGGTCGAGCTCGGGTGCAAGAATTCGAACCTGCTCCTTCAAGTTCTCATAAGCAGCATTTACACTACCTACAAGGTAAACTTGAAGCTCCGCATAATCAGCTCGAGCAGACTCTGAGTCATCCCTGAGATGCATCATCTCTCTATAGGTCGTGACATAGCTATCCTTGTGCTTCAATGCCGTTTCCTCAGCCAATCTCACAGAAGCCGCCAAGACAAGAGAGCTAGCCTTTTCGCCCTCCAATTCCTTCTCCAGCTTGGTCACCTTCTTCCCAAGTTCCTCTTTTAGACTCTTTATCCGATCAAACTCTGATTTAGCCTCCTCCATAAAAGCTCTCGTAGCATGAACTGGAAGATCTTGGGCTATCCAATATAAAGTCGTGCCTATATGTGCCATCTTGACACTGCTCCAGGTAATGAAGTCCAAATGGCGAAGAAGAGAAACATCATCAGTAGGCATGGTACCATAAGGACCGATCTACTAATCCACAAACTCGACTGCGTCAAAATCAGGAGCATCAAGGTTAAAAGGCTCTGTAGATTTTTGTTTTTTCGGAGGAGGGGCACCAGTGGAAGAAGAGGTAGCAGCAGAAGTTTGCGAAGGATCGGGACAGATGGCTTCGACAAAACCTGGGAGGACCATTCTCCAACTAGCTTGGCCGGGACGTTTTGAGCCGCGGTAGCCTTCCTCGCCTTCTTAAAAGCCTTCAGCGAGTCATTGTTCTTCGACATCTCTGAAAAATAAAAAATATAGTAGCTTACAAACCAAAAAAGAAAGCAGAAAAAAAAACAAATGGAGACATAGTTTATAATACCCAGCACAGTACGGATCAAGGATGGATCCCCCAAAAATCTGTTGGTCTCAAGATGGGGAGGTTACCCTCAAATATCCTCCAAAGTAGCAACAAAAGCCTGCTCAACCTCGTCTAATATCTCCCAGGTATACCTAGATACCACTACATTCCTCTGCCATTCTAAAGGAAAACGAGGTTCGCCATTCTCATCCAAAAAGAAAGGACGAGATCCTTCAACAGCTCAGATCTTGAAAAAATAATTCTTAAAATCTCGGAAAGACTCATTTTACATTGGAAAAACCTTATGTCCCTGGGCCAACCTAAAAGAAATCCAAGAAGCTTTCTTTTTGGTAGTTCCAGGCTTGGTCAACAGAAACAGATACAGGAAAAGAGTTAAAGAGGGCGTCACACCAAATTCATGACAAACCAGCTGAAAAATCTTAATAAAACCCCAAGAATTCGAATGAAGCTGATATGGGGCTACATTACAAGACCACAACAGGTCGGTCTCAAAGGGAGTAAAGGGAAGGGTAATGTTCATCTGGCTAAAAAAGGAATCATATGCATAAAAGAAAGGACCCTCCCCCTGGGTCGGAACAGGAACGCAGACCCTGTCGTCAGAATCGGGTGCTACCAACTCATAGTTGTGTTCTTGTTTCTCACTACTACATATTTGATGGTGTTTCCTAAGCTCCGCACAGAACTCCGAATTAGCTAGAGATACACATAGCAACACAAGGGAGTCCAACCAGTCGGACATCCCCTCAGGAACCTTTGAATATGCCTCTATAATATTTTTGCGAGATGACATGGCCAACTAATCCTACAAAACAAAGAAAAGGAAATGGATTACTAACCTAAAAACAAATTCGGGCAATATGGAAGCAACTCAGACAATGTGACCTCGAGCACATAAACAGTAAAAGGAAGACCCCAAGACGCACAACAAGGTCCAAGGGCATCCTTTGAAGGCAATGACAGAGTAAAATCTCAGAAAAATCTACAAAAGCTAAAAATGAAACCCTCAACAGAGAAAATAACCCTCTCCTAACAAAGCAGCGTCCTGAGAAGAAAAATGCAAAAATCAAAGAAAAAATATCGTCTCCATCAAAGAAAAGCAATCAACGGGACAAAAGCCATCAAAAGGAGCAACCTTTCTTAAAAATAACAGTTCAGAAAGCAGCGGTAGCATACGAAGCCCTAAAAGAGCCAAACCAGGAAAATCCACCCAGAAGCATACATAAAGTCAAAAGGAAACCAGAAAACATGCATCACGGTGGTAAACCCAGCATGATAACATGAAAAGATTCAAGCTTTCCAATATACACTACACTCAGTCAAAATCAAAACTTCATCAAAGAATCAAAAACAGAGTAGCAGATATAGATGACGAAAGAAAAATTAAAACCAACCTGGAAAAGGAGAAGAGTATGGAAGGAAGTTGAAGATGAAGAAATCAGTAATGGCTGTCGAAAGCAAAGAAAGCACTTACGATCACCAAACAACATTGCAAACCCAAAAACATAAAATAGAAGGAGAAAAGAAAAACGGAAGTTATAGCAAAAATCAAAGAGAAGAGAAAAATATTTCTCGAGAATAAAATTCAAAATAAAAGCCAAGAGAAATGGAGCATCAAAAACCAATTAATGAGGGCATTAAAAAACCCTCGCGCATTCCCATTGCCAGGACACTAATGCAAAAGCACGTGTTTTCAGAGGAAACAAAAGAGGAAACATTCTGCATTCAAAAAGGAACTCTACAAAGATTATATCGGCAAAATGCTCGAGTTTGGCTTCACCCGAGAAGGTTTGAAGTCCTAAAACTAAGACTCGGCCTCTGAAATAAAGACCGAGCTCGAGCAGGGGCACTGTTCATATCCTGGGTTAAGCTGTCTGTCCCGGGATGTTTGGCGGTAAAGCGACCATCACCAAGTCCAACAAGTCAGGCACGACAGCTCCGACTAGTACAGAAGATCTCATCCGAGATCGAGCTACAGTTTCAGGTAACCCTCGAAATACTCACCTTTTCAAAGGCTTTCATGGAGTCATTATTCTTGGCCATCTCTAAAAAATAAAATCAACCATAAAAGCAGGTTACAACCTGGAAAGAGAAAGAAGCAAAGTAAAAATAGAGCAAAATAAGTCGGCCAATACCCAACACAGTTCGGACTAGGGAGGGGTCCCCCAAAAACCTCTTGGTGTCAAGATGGGGAGGTTCCCCCCAGATATCTTCTAAAACATTTACAAAAGCCTGCTCGACAGCTTGGACCATAAAAAAGTAATTCTTAAAGTCCCTAAAGGACTCGTCATACATAGCAAACACTTTGTGTCCATGGACAGATCGAAAGGAAATCCAAGAGGCTTTCCTTTTTGAGGAAATCTCAGGCTTAGTCAAAACAAAAAGATAAAGAAAGAGAGTTTGAGAAGGTGTGACATCCAGCTCTTGGCAAAGCAACTGAAAAATCTTAATAAAATCCCAGGAGTTCGGATGGAGTTGGGATGGAGCTATGTTACACGATCACAACAAGTCGGTCTCAAAGGAAGTGAAAGGAAAAGTAATATTCAACTGGCTGAAAAAATAGTCATAAGCATAAAAGAAGGGACGTTCTCCCGGAGTCAGAGCAGGAAAGCAAACCCCCTCATCAAAATCAGGCGCTACCAATTCATAGTTCTTTTCCTGATCTCTATTCTTACAGAGTCGGTGATGTTTTCTAAGCTCCGTACAAAACTCATCATTTAACACAAAAAAACACATCAACACAAGGGAGTCCAACCAGTCGGACATCCCCTCAGGAACCTTAGAAGACGTCTCAACAATATTTTTGCGAGAAGACATGGCCAACTAGTCCTACAATAATAAAAAGAGAATGGATTACTAACAACTCAGGCGAAATCAAAACAGCTCGGACAAAACATGACAAAATAGCCAAAGGAAGACCCCAAGACACGCATTAAGGCCCAGGGGCATCCTTTGGAGGCAGAGATAAAGTAAGGACTCAGGAAAAATTTACAAGTCTACACCTCGACAACCCTCAACACCTCGACATCCCTCAAACAAAGAAAAACCCTCCTTCAGAGAAAGTCAAACACAGTCCAAAAGAACACCATTCTTCTACAGCCTATTAGTAAGGGGAGCTATCAAACGTCAAAAATACCAAGGGAAAATCATCAGAAACACAACATTTCTTGCTGTCAAATAGTTTTTCAAAAAGACACAATCAAGAGATAGTAAACGACACTCAAAAGCATCAACCATAAGGAAACAAGGTCATGCAAATTGAAAAAAACCCTAGAAATGGCATACATTGCAGAAACAACCAAACAGCAAACAAAGAAAAGATTCAAACTTTCCAACAAAAATTCAGGCAAAGATTAAAACTTTCTCATAGGCAAGCATGAAAAGACAAATCATAGGAAAGACAAAAACTAACCTGAAGAAGAAGGAGACAAAAAGCCGCTTGCAGAACAAAGCGATGGCAAGCCCACACCGACAAATCACTTCCAAAAGCAGGAAGATGGAAGGGATGGAAACGTGAAAGCTTGGAGCAAACGAAAATGTAAGAAGTCACAGATGAACTAAAAAACACAAGAACGGAAGGATGAAAGATGGAGTTTCAGGAAGCAAGAGGAAAAACTAAGAGTAAATTCTTTTTCGCAATTTAAAATGAAAAGAGGGAAATGGCAAAAGAGGAGTTAATGGTCCTTGAAAACCCTCGCACATTCCCAAAGCAATAAACGCGCATTTCAAAACAAAAGGGGTGAATGAAAACGCTTCGCATTCAAAGAAGACTTAGCCAAGAAAAAATGCTTGAGCTTGACTTCTCCAAAAAAAGATCGAAGTCTAAAGAACTCGACCTCAAAAAGACCGAGCTTAAGCAGGGGCACTGTTCATACCCTGAGTTGAACTGTCTGACCCGGGATGTCTAAACGCAAGTCAACTGACCTCTTTAGGTCAGGGCTATCCGACCTCTCCTCAAAGAGCTCGGCCAAATTACCAGGAAAGCCCAAAAAGGGCCTAAATAGAGGAGCCCGACCCAAATCCAAAGGCATTCCAAGCATATAGAGATAAGGGTGGTTCCCTTGAAGATAAGATGACTTCCCTCAAAGATAAGATAAGATAATTATCTTTTCTCCAGAAAGGTCACTTCGCACTATTATAAATACACTGGAGCACCCAAGTATAACTCATACTCTGATTCTACATAAAACCTGCTTAATACCCTTGCTAACTTAAGCATCGAAGTCCCTTGCAGGTACTCCCACCATCCGGTGACAAAGGATCAGTAGCATCACCAGACCAACAAGTCGGACATGACAGCTCTGGCTGCCACGCACAAGCCAGACCCGTTATTTCCGATCAGTACAGAAGATCTCGTCCGAGATCGACCTACAGTTTCAAGTAACCCTCAGAACAAAGGATTAGCAACACCACCAAGTCCAACAAGTTGGACACGGCGGCTCCGATCACCATCATCAAGTTGGACACAACAGCTCCGACCATACGGAAGATCTTGTCCGAGATCGACCTTCAGTTTCAGGTAACCCTCGGAACACTGGCGCCGTTGCCGGGAAACCTGAAAGTCATCCCATAATCATGGCGGACAACGTTGACAATGATCACAACTCTGATCTAGAGAATAGAACGCCGCATAAAGACACGAACGCTACACCAAAGGACACTCCTCAACTAAACAAAGATAAGAGTCCACCAAATACAAAAATCCTAGAGGCACTTCAAGCTCAACAAGATCGTCTCAAGCAACTCAAAAAGGAGGCTGAGCATCAACGAGAGGTTGAGAAGGATCTTCGAAGGGAAACCAGGCAATGTAAAGAGTTAGAAGACAAGCTCTTAAAACTTGATGCCGATCTAAAAACCAGGACTACTCGATTCAATCATGAAGATAACCCCCGCAAAGATCAAGACCCATTCACCAAAGAGATTATGAAAGCCAAAGTCCCAAAGGACTTCAAAGCTCCCGACTTGACCCCGTATAACGGCACATCATATCCAAGCCATCATCTCAGTAATTTCAAAAGCAGAATGTATCTCACCCATGCCTCAGATGCAATTTGGTCCAATGCCTTCCCAACTACCTTAACAAAGATAGCAATTAAATGGTTTGACAATCTGCCCCCTAGATCCATCACAAACTTTGATGACTTAGACAAAAAGTTTCTTGCCAGATTCTCTATCCAGAACAATAAAACCAAGCACGCCCCTAGTCTATTAGGAATCAAGTAAGGAGATCGGGAAAGTCTTTGCAACTACATGGAAAGATTCAACAAAGCATGTCTGGACATACAAAGTCTGCCAACTGAAGCATCCATTATGCGTCTCATCAATGGCCTACGAGAAGGACATTTTAGTCATTCCATATCAAAGAAACATCCCACATCTCTAAATGAAGTACAAGAACGAGCAGAGAAGTACATCAAAATGAAGGAAAACTCTCGACTAGGAGAGACCTCAAAATCCAGATCCTTTTACTCCTCCCGAGACAAGGATAAAGAGTCCAAGAAAAAAGAAGATCAGCGTGGAGAGAAGATTACAAAATACCATAATTACACCCCTCTCCAGGTGTCTCTTGTGGAAGTATACTAAGAAGTATGCCGCACTGAGAAGATCCCACCATCTCGCCCACTTAAAAGCAAAAAGGGAGGAAGAAATCGGACAGAATACTGTGAATACCATCGAATCTATGGACGTCCCACCAACGAGAGCTTTGACTTGAAGAATGTCATAGAAAAATTGGTAAGAGAAGGGAGACTAGATCAGTACTTAGCCAGCAAGACAGATAAGCCCATAAAAAGAAGAAGGGACGAAGAGGTCGGACGAACCGAACGACCACCTCATACCCCGGAGAGACATGTCCACATGATACATGGGGGATTTGCAGGTGGAGGAATCTCCAAATCATCCCGCAAAAGACACTTTAAATAAGCATATCACGTCGAAAGAGGAGACGGAGCACCCGACCTCCCTACTATCACCTTTACTAAAGGGGACGCGGCTGGCATCATCTCAGGACATGACGATCCCATGGTCATCACAATCATATTGGCCAACGCTAATCTCCACTGTACACTGGTGGACCAAGGAAGCTTGGTTGATATCTTGTTTAAAACCACCTTTGACAAACTTGACCTAGAGGAAAAAGAACTTAGAGCATATCCAAGCAACTTATTTTGGCTAGGAGACACTCCAATACAACCACTTGAATACATCTCACTACACACAACCTTTGGAAAAGGATACCGGTCAAGGACACTCAACATAGACTACATCACAGTCGATGTGAGCTCAGCGTACAATGGCCTGATAGGTCGGACAACACTAAATAAGCTTGCCGCAGTAGTTTCAACTCCATATTTATGCATGAAGTTCTCAACCCCAGAAGGGATCGCTACGATAAAAGGAGACCAAAAAATAGCGCGACGCTGTTACAACGAAAGTCTGAACCTCGGGGGCAAGGAAGAAGAGATCCACACCATCGAACTCGGGGGAGTTTGAGGTCAGGAAGAACTTTGTCCATAACCTGAGGGTGAGATAGAAAAAGTCTAGATCTGGGATGTCCCAGATAAAACGACCAATATTGGCACAATCCTAAAAGGAGATGTAAAGGAGTCTCTCATATAATTCATGAAAGATAATGTTGACCTCTTCGCGTGGAAAGCTGTAGACATGCCGGGCATTGACCCCAAACTAATGCGCCACAAGCTGGCAGTATACCCAGGATCTCGGCCAATACAACAAAAGCGTCGAAAACTCTGGCCTGAAAGATCCCAAGCTGTGGAAGAACAGGTACAAGGTCTACCGGAGGCAGGATACATAAGAGAAATCAAATATCCGTTATGGCTAGTCAATGTTGTTTTAGTGAAAAAATCAAATGGGATGTGGCGAATGTGCACCGACTACAGCGATCTCAACAAATAATTTATACGCTTTATGAGCGAATAATTTATACGCATTTTGGCATTGTTTGTAGGTAGTTTTTCGTATATAATTATTAGTTTTCATGCTAAAATCACATTTTTGGACTTTACTATGCGTTTATGTGTTTTTCTGTGATTTCAGTTATTTTCTGGCTTAAATTGAGGGACCTGAGCAAAAATCTGATTCAGAGGCTGAAAAAGGACTGCAGATGTTGTTGCATTCTAACCTTCCTGCACTCGAAATAGATTTTTTGGAGCTACAGAAGCCTAATTGGCGTGCTCTTAATTGCGTTGGAAAGTAGACATCTTGGGCTTTCCAGCAATGTATAATAGTTTATACTTTGCCCGAGATTTGATGGCCCAAATTGGCGTCAAAACGCTAGTCAGAGACCCCTTTCTGGCGTTAAACGCCAGAACTTGCATAAAAGTTGGAGTTAAACGCCCAAACTGGCACTAAAACTGGTGATTAACTCCAAGAAAAGCCTATACACGTCAAAGCTTCAATGCTCAGCCCAAGCACACACCAAGTGGGCTCCAGAAGTGGATTTCTGCATCATTTACTTATTTTTGTAAACCCTAGGTTACCAGTTCACTATAAATAGGACCTTTTACTATTGTATTTTCATCTTTTGATCATCTTTGATCTTGGGATCAGGTCTGTGAACCCTTTTTCAATTGTTTCATGTATTTCTGTAAACCCTAGACCTTGTTCTTATGTATTTTCAACGGTGGAGTTTCTACACATCACAGATTAAGGTGTGGAGCTCTGCTGTTCCTCATAAATTAATGCAAAGTACTATTGTTGTTTTATTCAATTCATGCTTATTCTTGTTCTAAGATATTCATTCGCACTTCAACATGATGAATGTGATGATCAAGTGACACTCATCACCGTTCTCACTTATGAACGCGTGCCTGACAACCACTTCTGTTCTACATGAAAACAAGCTTGAATGTATATCTCTTGGCCTCCTGGTTCACGAATGGTTGCCTCTCCTGACAACAGAGCCTTCCATTCCGTGCGATCAGAGTCTTCGTGGAATAGCCTAGAATCAATTGGCAACATTCGTGATATCCAAAAAGTCTAAACCTTATTTGTGGTATTCCGAGTATGATATGGGATGGGATGACTGTGACGCGCTTCAAACTCGTGAATGTTGGGCGTAGGGATAGTGTGCAAAAGGATCAATGGATCTTATTCCGACATGATCGAGAACTGACAGATGATTAGCCCTACGTAACCCGTAGCCAGACCATTTTCACTGAGAGAACGGACAGTAGCTATTGACAACGGTGATCTCCCAACATACAACTTGCCATGGAAGGGAGTACGCATGAGTGAATGAAGGCAGTAAGTAAGTAGGGATTCAAGAGGAATAAAGCATCTCCATACGCTTATCTGAAATTCCCACTAATGAATTACATAAGTATCTCTATCATATTTTATGTTTTATTCATCTTTTAATTCTCAAAATCCCATAACCATTTGAATCTGCCTAACTGAGATTTACAAGATGACCATAGCTTGCTTCATGCTGTCATTCTCTGTGGGATCGATCCTTACTCACGTAAGGTATTACATGGATGACCCAGTGCACTTGCTGGTCAGCTGCGCGGAGTTGTGAGAAAAGTGTGAACTCACGATTTTGTGTACCAACGCTTATTCGGGATACAATCAAATCCCAATGTATCCTCCTGTTCAAGAAAAAACCTCATTCTTAACCCCAAAAGCAAACTACTATTACATCGTCATGCCATTCGGACTTAAAAACGTAGGAGCCACCTACCAAAGATTGATGAATAAGGTCTTTTCCGATCATATTGGGAAACTCAGGGAAGTTTACGTGGACCACATTTTAGTAAAAACACAAAGCGAAGAGTCATTACTGTCCGACCTCGCCCAAGTGTTCAATACCATAAGAAAGCATGGCATGCGACTTAACCCTGCAAAATGCACCTTCACAGTAGAAGCTGACAAATTCTTGGGTTTCATGCTCACATAAATAAAAATTGAAGCAAACCCAGACAAGTGTCAGGCCATACTCGACATGAAAAGCCCGACCTGTGCCAAAGAAGTACAACAGCTCAACAGGCGACTGGCAGCATTATCCAGATTTCTAGCTGGATCAGCCATAAGGTCTCTCCCCTTCTACGCCCTAGTAAGGAAGGGAAAGAAGTTCGAGTGGACAACAGAGTGCTAGCAAGCTTTCTAAGATTTCAAAAGATTCTTGGGATAACCGCCCATTCTAACACGACCAATGGAAGGAGAAGCACTCATATTATACCTTGTAGTAGGAAGTCAGGCAGTAGCGTCAGCACTAGTCAGAGACGATGAAAGGGGGCAACAACCCATCTACTTCATCAGCAAAGCCCTACAAGGGGTTGAACTGAACTATCAAAAGATAGAAAAGTTTGCCTACGCCCTCATACTAACTTCTTGACGACTTCGCCCCTATTTTCAAGCTCACACCATCAAGGTTCGGACTAACCAACCCATAAAATGCATTCTACAAAAAACAGACTTAGCCAGAAGAATTCTGCAATGGGTGGTCGAGCTATCCGAGTTCGATATTCAATATGAAACTTGGACGACCATCAAGTCCCAATATTTGGCTTACTTCATTACTGAATACACCGACACTCTGGGAACTCCTACAAATTGGAATCTCTATGTAGACGTCTCCTCAAACCAAAATCGGAAGTGGTGCAGGTGTGATAATAGAAAGCGATCAGGGAACCCAACTCGAATTCTCCCTCAAATTCGGGTTCCGTGCCTCCAACAACCAGGCCGAATACAAAGCACTACTAGTTGGTTTGAAGCTGGCTAAGGAAGTTGGAGCTCAAAAGGTTATCGTCTTCAGCGACTCGCAAGTAATCACCTCACAAATAGCAGGAAGCTACCAAGCTAAGGACCCAACTATGAAAAAGTACCTGGACAAAACCAGGGAACAACTCGGATAATTCAAGGAATATGAAGTCCGCCACATACCTTGGGAGCAGAATGCACAAGCCGACGCACTCTCAAAATTAGCCAGCACCAAATCACGGGGCAACAATGGAAGCCATATCCAGGAAATACTACAGAACCCGTCAATTTTAGAAGAAGAAAAAGTCCTAGACATATCCGGTCAGGATCTAGGATGTATGACTCCATAATCAGCTACCTCAAATCAGAGATACTCCCTTCAGATAAGAAGGAGGTAAAGAGGTTAAAGCGGGAGGCATAATATCACACCATTATAAACAATATCCTATACAAGAGAGGGATTTTGATGCCTCTACTAAAATGTGTGCCGACCTCTAACACAAAAGAGGTCTTAGAAGAGATACACAGTGGCACATGCGGTAACTATCTCGGAGCACGAGCTCCTGCTAAGAAAGTACTTCGAGCTAGATTCTTTTGGCCAACTTTGTAAAAAGAAGCCACCGAGTTCGTCAAGACATCTGCATCAGAGGAACTCATCAGCGTAACATCACCTTGGCCATTCGTAAAGTGGGGACTCGACCTTCTCGGGCCCTTCACCCAGGGATTGGGACAGGTCAAGTTCCTCATTTTAGGGGTAGATTATTTCACAAAATGGATTTAGGCAGAGCCCTTAGCCAATGCCACTCCCAAAGAAGTCGGAAATTCCTATATAGGAACATTGTCACAAGGTTTGGGGTTCCTTACTCCATCACCACGGACAATGGCACTCAATTCACAGACACAGGCTTTAGAAAGTTTGGTAGCCGACGTGAAGATAAAGCACCAATTCACATCAGTAGAACACCCACAGGCTAATGGACAAGCAGAAGCTACCAATAAAGTCATACTAGCCAGGTCAAAACGGAGGCTACGGAACGCAAAGGGAGCCTGGGCGGAAGAGCTCCCACAAGTCCTGTGGGCATATCGGACAACTCCACATTCCACCACAAAAGAATCGCGATTCTGATTGGCTTATGGAATGGAGGCAATGATACCGATAGAAGTTGAAGAAGAATCTCCCAGAACGATCCTCTACATTAAAGAAGCCAACTCCCAGCTTCAAAGGGAAGAGCTCGACCTACTCCCAGAAGTCTGAAAAAGAGCTCAGATCAGAGAAGAAGCATTAAAACATCGCATGGCCTCAAGATACAATCGAAAGGTAGTGCAGTGAAGCTTCGCCAACAATGACGTCATCCTAATCCGAAACGATATCAGAATAAGTCAACCCGGGGAGGGAAAGCTAGTGGCTAACTGGAGAGGACCCTACCGAGTCACAGAAGTATTGGGAAAGAGCTACTACAAAGTGTCCGAACTCGAGGGGCGAGAGCTACCAAGGTCATGGCACGCCTGCATCCTAAGAAGGTATTATAGTTAAGAGGTAATAAAAGACCTTGGGACAAAGGTGCACTCTTTTTCCTGAAAAAGGTTTTTTAACGAGGCACCAAGCCAAGATCTGCAAAATTACCTGACTTAAGAAGGGTGAGCACCCACATGTATATAATTGCATATTTTCTATTTCAAATAAAGTTTTTTCAGATTTTCTGCAAATAAAGTTTTTTCACATATACTTTCTGCAAATAAAGTTTTTTCTAGTACAAAGTATCTGAAACGCAAAAATTCATCGGCCGATTATAAAGCTACAGATTGGCAAAAGTGAAAATCAAATTCACTGCCCGACAAGGTCAACAAAATGAAAACCGAATTCATCCAAAGTCGGCCAAGCGAAATGCACTACCTAATTTCTACAAAATCGGCAAGATGAAAAGCGATGAAAATAGAATAATGCAAGAAGTTATCAAAAGTGATCCATAGGAAAAGACCTGACGAGGTCTTAACAAAAATGGGTTGCTAGAAATAACTTAAAGACGAACAGACATAAAGAAGTCGGACCAGTCAAACAGCAAAAGTTATAAAACATAAATCCATAGAAAAGAGGCCTGGCCAGCCCTGAAAATGGATTACAAGAAATAACTTAGAAGGGACCGATGTGGCGAAGTTGGCCTAAAAAGCTACAAAAGTTATAAAAGTAATCCATAAAAAGAGACCTGACAAGGTCCAAATAAAATGGATTACTAGAAATAACTTAGAAGGGACCAACATGACAAAGTCGGCCTAAAAAGCTACAAAAGTTATAAAAGTAATCCATAAAAAGAGACCTAACAAGGTCCAAATAAAATGGATTACTAGAAATAACTTAGAAAGGACCGACGTGATGAAGTCGGCCTAAAAAGCTACAAAAGTTATAAAAGTAATCCATAAAATGTGACCTGACAAGGTCCAAATAAAATGGATTACTAGAAATAACTTAAAAGGGACCAACGTGATGAAATCGGCCCAAAAAAGCTATAAAAAGTTTTAAAAAGTAATCCATAATAAGAGACCTAGCAAGGTCCAACTAAAAATGGATTACTAAAAATAACTTGGGAAGGGACCGACATGAAGAAGTCAACCCAAGCTAATTAAAGCGACAAAGTTATAAAAAGTAAACCCAAGGGATTACTTAAAACTCAAGATGAAAAGCGTGCGCTAGAAGGGACACAACTCGACCTAAAGAAAGCCACGACCTCACTTACCCACAAGCAATCAAAAAGAGGTCGGACAGTAGAAGACTCCAACACTCTTAAAGATTCCTGGAAAGTTCCAAGAGATACAGACAAGCATATCACAAAGAAACAAAGCTACTATAAAAAGACTCAAGAGGCCACCCGAAAAGTCGACCTCAAGAGCTTAGGAAACTACATTGTTTTTCTAAATAGAGTTGCTAAAAAAAGCAACTAAAATATCCAATGTCAAACAAACCACCAGTTACAAAAATTAGAGTTCAAAAAAACCCATAGACCGGGCTATACAAAATACATCAAAGAAAAAGTTCATCAGGGGTCTATGTTCTCCTCAAATAGCATCATCCTGAGTCGGTGGGGGAAGTTTGATCCTCGTATGAATTGTATCTACAGTTCTATCATCCAGATTCAAGATCTGGATATCAGGGTAAGACTCGGGCTGGCTGACCTCGGTAGCTGGAGTGGAAGAAGTCGGGGCAGTAGGAGCTTTGGCTGATGGCACGGGAGACGGATCTACATCTTCATCATCATCTGGGCCATCAGGGACAATCTTTCTATCTTCTACAACATTGTCCAAACTGAAGAGAATCAGGTCGAGCTCGAGCATGAGAACTCAAACCTGAGCCTTCAATTTTTCATAGGCAGTGGTCACACTGCCCACGAGATGGCCCTGGAGCTCAGCATAGTCAGATTTAGAAGACTCCAATCTCTCTCTAAGCTCCACCATCTCACCATAAGTCCAGATATAGCCATCCTTTTGCTTCTGAGCAATCTCCTCAGCCAGATTAGCAGAAGCCACCGCAGCAGTAGCTCGAGTATTCTCACCTTCCAATTCTTGCTCCAGCTTGGCCACCTTTTTCTCAAGCTCCTTCTTCAACCCTTTAATCCTATCATATTCCGACTTAGCATCCTCCATGAAAGCCTTTGTTGCATGGATCGGAAGATCCTAAGCAGTCCAAAACAAGGCCACTCCCATATTCACTATCTTAATGCTATTTTGGGTGATAAAATCCAAATGACGAAGAATGGAAACATCATCCGTAGGCACGACAGCATAAGTAGCAATTTGATGATCAACAAACCCCACGTCATCAAGGTCGGGGGCTCACCAGCCTTTTATTTTTTTGGCATAGCGCCAGCAGTAGGAGAAGAGGTAGCAACAGAAGTCTAGGGAGGATCAACTAAATGAACCTGAGGAGTAGGGATCACCCTCCTCAACCCAGAAGCGCCCAAGGACAGCTTCTTAGGAGGAAGCTGAGAGGATCCCTCCCCAGCAGCCTTGGCCGAGACGTTCTGGGTAGTCGTAGCCTTCCTCGCCTTCTTAAAGGCCTTCATATAATCATTGTTTTTAACCATCTCTGAAAAAGCACAGCAAAACACCAAGTTACAAAAAATGGAAGAAAAGAAAAGAAAGTAAAAAGCAAAGAAAAAAGAAGTCGACCACTACTCAGCTCAGCTCAGAGTAGGGAGGGGTCCCCTAAGAATCTCTTTGTGTCGAGATGAGGTGATTGCCCCCAAATCTCCTCCAACACACTTACAAAAGCCTGCTCAACATCATCAAGCATATCCCACGAATATCTAGACACCACAACATTTTTTTGCCAGCATAAGGGGAAGGCAGTTTCATTATTCGACTCTAAGAAAAATGGCCGAGCTCCCTCAACAGCTCAGACCCTAAAAAGTTAGTTCTTAAAATCCCTAAAGGACTCGTCATACATGGAAAAAACTTTCTTTCCTTTGGCAAACCAGAAAGAT
This sequence comes from Arachis hypogaea, assembly GCF_003086295.3. Taxonomy (NCBI): domain Eukaryota; kingdom Viridiplantae; phylum Streptophyta; class Magnoliopsida; order Fabales; family Fabaceae; genus Arachis; species Arachis hypogaea. The sequence goes on along the minus strand of NC_092045.1, from coordinate 46,815,820 downwards.
ATCCAAGAAGCTTTTTTTGGATGTTCTAGGTTCGGCCAAAACAAAGAGGTAAAGAAAGAGGGTTTGAGAAGGCTTGACATCCAACTCTTGGCACAGCAGTTGAAAAATCTTAATAAACCCAAGGAGTTCGGATGGAGCTGGGATGGAGCTACATTACATGACCACAGCAAGTCGGTCTCAAAAGAGGTAAAAGGATGGGTGATGTTCAGTTGGCTAAAAAAGTAATCATAGGCATAAAAGAAAGGGGCGTTCCCCTTGGGTTAGAGAAGGAAAGTAAACCCTATCATCGGAGTCAAGCGCTACCAGCTCATAGTTCTTCTCCTGATCCCTACTACTACAAATTTGGTGATGTTTTCTAAGCTCCACACAATACTAAGAATTTACCATAGAAACACACATCAACACGAGGGAGTCTAGCCAGTCCGACATGCCCTCGGGAACTTTGGAAGAGGTCTCAACAATATTTTTTCAAGAAGAGATGGGTCAACTAGTCCTACAGTAAGAAAAAGAAAAAATGGGTTACTAACTGTTCTGAGGGTTACCTGAAACTAGAGGTCGATCTCGGACGAGATCTTCTATGCTGGTCGGAGCTGCGGAGTCCCATCTGATGAGGGTGGTCGGAGTCGCTGTGTCCGACTCGTTGGACTTGGTGATGATGCTGATCCTTCGTCCCCAGAGGGTGGGGGTACCTGCAAGGGACTCCGATGCTTAAGTTAGCAAGGGTATTAAACAGGTATTGAGTAGAATCAGAGTATGAGTTATACCTGGGTGCTCCAGTGTATTTATAATGGCGTAGGGTGACCTTCTAAGATAAGTTAGTTATCTTATCTTATCTTTATCTTATCTTCAAGTGAGGTCATCTTTATCTTCAAGGGAACCGCTCTTCTCTCTGTAGGCTTAGGCTGCCATAGGATTTGGGGCGTGTTCCTCTATTTGGGCCCTTTTTTGGGCTTTCCTGGTGACTTGGCCTTGCTCTTTGGAAAGAGGTCGGGTTGTCTTGACCTGAAGAGGTCAGTCGCTTTGTCTGTCGAACATTCTGGATCGGACAACTCGACCCAGGGTATGAACAGTGCCCCTGCTCGAGCTGGGTCTTTATCTGGAGATCAAGTCTTGGACTTCAAGCCTGCTCGGGTAAAGCTGAACTCGAGCATTTTGTCGTTTTATCTTTGTAGAGCTCCTTTTCAAATGCGGAACGTTTCTGCTTCTTTAAAACTGCACGCTTTGGCATTTAGCGCTCTTGCTTTGGAAACGTGCGAGGGTTTAACACCCTCATTAATGGGCTTTTAACGCTCTGCATTCTCTGGGTCTCTTTGTTTTTAAACTTGGCTTTTGAAAAATGGTTTCTCTTCTTTGTAACCTTCTTTCTCTCGTTTCTATTTTCCTTTGTGATTTTCTCATTTCCTTCTGTTACGCTACTCTTGCCTTTGACGACTACTCTTGGTCTCTTTGTCTTTGCTCTCTGCGCGCTTCTCCTTTCTCAGGTTGGCTCGTCTTCTCTTTTTGCTTGCATTGTCCTACTTCCTGGTGTAGTAGGGTTTATGTTTGAGTGTATATTTGGGAAAGTTTGAACCCTTTCGCTTTTCTGTATTTTGTTGCTGCATTTTCTAGCTTTTCTTCTCTGATGTTTCCTTGGCAGTTTGAAGCTTCCTAAGGCTTTTGTATGTTGTTGTCTGATTCATTTGATTTTTGAAAAAGATTGTGCCTTTATTTGTTTTTCCGTTTGGCCGTTTGGCATGTTCTTGCTGTTGGGTGGACTGAGGTTGTAATTTGTCAGCGCTTATTTTGATGATTTTATTTGCTTTTGTTGGGATATGAAAAGATGTAGGCTTGTAGGCTTCCCTGAATCTTCTTTCTGCCGCCAAAGGATGCCCCTGGAACCTTTTGGATTGGGTCCTGGGGTTTCCTTTTCTTGCTTTTCCTTGTTTCTCTGACACCTATATGCTTTAGTTTTATGAGTTGCCTTCGTTTGTTGCCTCCGTTTATGCCCGAGTTGTTCAATTAGTGTCCGAGGTGTTTTTTGAGTAATCCAATCTTCGTTTCTTCTTGTAGGACTAGTTAACCATGTCTTTTCGCAAAAATATTGTCGAGGCGTCCTCTAAATTTCTCGAGGAAATGTCTGACTGGTTAGACTCCCTTGTGCTGTTATGTGTATCTCTGGCTAAATCGGGGTTCTGTGCGGCACTTAGAAAACACCATCGGATATGTAGTAGTGAGAATCAAGAATGCAATTATGAGTTGGTGGCACCTGACTCTGATGACCGGGTCTGCTTTTCTACTTTGACCAAGGGGGAGTGTCCTTTCTTCTACGCATATGATTTCTTTTTTAGCCAGATGGATATTACTCTTCCTTTTTCTTCCTTTGAGACCGACTTGTTGTGGTCTTGTAACGTGGCCCCCTCTCAGCTTCACCCGAATTCTTGGGGTTTTATTAAGATTTTTCAGATGGTTTGTCATGAATTCGGCAGTAAGCCCTCTTTGACTCTTTTCTTGTATTTGTTTGTGTTGACCAAACCTGGGACTACCAAAAAGAAAGCTTCTTGGATCTCTTTTAGTCGGCCCAGGGGCATAAAGTCTTCTCCATGTATGATGAGTCTTTCCGCAATTTTAAGAATTACTTTTTCAAGATCCGAGCTGTTGAAGGAGCTCGCCCTTTCTTCCTGGATGAGAATGACGAGCCTCATTTTCCTTTAGAGTGGTAGAGAAATGTAGTTGTGTCTAGGTATACCTGGGAGATGCTAGATGAGGTCGAGCATGCCTTTGTTGCTGCTTTGGAGGATATTTGGGGGGAACCTCCTCATCTTGAGACTAAGAAATTTCTAGGGGATCCGACCTTGATTCGTGCTGTGTTGGGTATTTTATAGACTGTGTTCTCCTGTCTTTGTTTTCTTGCTTTCTTTTCTGGGTATTCATAAGTCGTTTGTATTTTTCTTTGTTTTTCAGAGATGTCGAAGAATAATGACTCACTGAAGGCCTTTAAGAAGGCGAGGAAAGCTACCGCGGCTCAGAACGTCCCAGCCAAGGTGGTAGGGGAAGGGTCTTCCCAGGCTTTGTCGAAGACGTCTGTCCCGAGATCTCCTGGGTCGAGGAGGATGATCCCGACTCCTCGGGTTCGTTTGGTCGATCCGCCTCAAACTTTAGTTGGTACCTCTGCTCCTTCAATTGCTCCTTCTCCAAAAAGACCTCGGACTGTCGAGCCATTTAATTTTGGTGCTCCCGACTTTGATGCAGTTGGATTTGTGGATCAACAGATTGCTCTCTACAGTGTCATGCCTACTGACGATGTATCCATTCTTCGTCATTTGGATTATATTACCCGGAGCGGTATTACGCTGGCACACATGGGAGCGACTCTATATCGAACTGCTGAAGATCTTTCTATTCATGCTACCAAGGCTTTTATGGAGGAGGCGAAGTCAGAGTTTGACCGAATAAAGGGTTTGAAGGAGGAGCTCGAGGTGAAGGTGTCTGAGCTGGAAAAGGAGTTGAAGGGGGAGAAGGCCCGGTCTGTTAGTCTGGCGGCTGCTGCTAAAACATAAGGAGCTGGAAAAGAGCTCAAGGATACGGCACTAAAACATAAGGATAGCTATGTTACCACTTATAAGGAGCTGATGGGTCTTAGGGAGGAGTTGGAGTTTGCCCAAGCTGATTATGCCGAGCTCCAAAGTCATCTTGTAGGCAGTGTAACTGCTGCTTATGAGAACCTGATGGAGCAGTTCCGGATTGTTGCCCCTGATGCCAATTTGACTCTCGTTATTCTTGATAACGTAGTAAATGATAGCAAGATTGTCCCGGATGATCCCGATGATGACATTGAACCTCCTCCTGTGCCTTCTCTTAAAGCTTCTACTATGCTGGTTTCTTTAGCCCCCTCACCCGTAGTTGAGCCAGATCCTGATTATCAGATCTTGAATCGAGGCGACGAAATAGTGGATGCGGTGCCTCTCCAAACTCGCCCTCCTTTTCCCCAAGATGCTGCTACTGAGAAGCCTTTGGATCCTCTATGATTTCTCTGTCATGTTTGTGTATAGCCCGTTTTGTGGGCTTTTGAACTCTTTATCTTTGTAACTGGTGTTTTGGTGACTGTTTGATACTTCCTTTGGTTGCTCGTTTAGCAACTTTATTTTGAAAAATAAAGTAGCTCTCGAGCTTCCAGGGCTGGTCTTTGATGGCCTCTGGAGTTTATTATCATAACTTAGTAGCTTTTATATCATGTCTGCTTGCACCCATCTTGGTACCTTAGTAGGCTGGGATTTTGTCCAACGTGATCATCTTGAATTTTTGGTTTGGTTTTGTTTGTAATCCTCCTTTTTGGACCTCGTTTAGATCTCTTTTGGGGATTTCGTTTGTAATTTCTATGTCCTGGGCCTGACTTCATGATGTCGGATCCTGTCGAGTTTGCTTGGTAACCCTCTTTCTTGGACTTTGTTCAGGTCTCTTTTTGGGGATTACCTTTGTAGCTTTACGTTTTTCTGGGCTGACTTTGTCACGTCGGGCCCTGTCGAGTTACTTGATGATCCTCTTTTTTGGACCTCGTTTTAGGTCTCTTTTAGGGATTATCTTTTGTAACTTTATCTTTCCGGGCCGACTTTGTCACGTCGGGCCCTGTCGAGTTACTTGATGATCCTCTTTTTTGGACCTCATTTTAGGTCTCCTTCAGAGATGATCTTTTGTAACTTTTTCTTTCCGGGCCAACTTTGTCACGTCGGGCCCTGTCGAGTTACTTGATAATCCTCTTTTTTGGACCTCGTTTTAAGTCTCTTTCAGGGATTATCTTTTGTAACTTTTTCTTTCTGGGCCGACTTTGTCACGTCGGGCCCTGTCGAGTTACCTGATGATCCTCTTTTTTGGACCTCATTTTAGGTCTCCTTCAGAGATGATCTTTTGTAACTTTTTCTTTCCGGGACGACTTTGTCACGTCGGGCCCTGTTGGGTTACTTGATAATCCTTTTTTTTGGACCTCGTTTTAGGTCTCTTTTAGGGATTATCTTTTGTAACTTTTTGTAGGAGTCTGACTTCGTCATGTCGGGCTCTTCGAAGTTATAGTAATCCTCTTTTATAGGGTTGGCTAGACCTCTTTCCAGGGCTTTACTTATAACTTGGATTGTTGTGGCTGGTCCGACTTTTTATGCCGGCCAGTCTTTAAGTTATTTTATAGCAATCCATTTTATTAGGACCTCGTCAGGTCCTTTATATGGATCACTATCTATAACTTCTTGCATTATTCTGTTTTCATCTCTGTCGATTTTGTAGAATTTGGGTTTTTAACCCTCGTTTTTATCGTGATCACCCAGTGAATTCGGTTTTCACTTTCTGTCGATCTGTAGCTTTACAATTGGGCGATGAATGTTTTCAGAATAATATGACTTGAGCATTTGTAGAGAATCTAGACAAATTTTATTAAAATAAAATGCAAATATACATGAGGAGTTAATTTCCTAAGTCGGGTGATTTGTAGGTCTTGGCAGGGCACCTCATTAAAAAACCTTTTTCAGGAAAAAGAGTGTGCCTTGTCCAAGATCTTTTATTATCCCTAGCTATAGTACCTTCTTAGGTTGCAGGCGTGCCATGATCTAGGAAGTTCTCGCCCATCGAGTTCGGAAAGCTTGTAGTAGCCTTTTCCAGTACTTCTATGACTCGGAAGGGTCCTTTCCAGTTTGCTGCCAGCTTTCCTTCTCCAGGTCGAGTTGTTCCTATGTCGTTTCAGATTAGGATGAGGTCGTCTTCAGTGAAGGCCCGCTGTATTACTTTTCGGTTGTATCTGGAGGCCATTCGTCGTTTCAACGCTTCTTCCTCATCTGAGCTCTTTCTCAGATTTCTGGAAGTAAGTTGAGCTCTTCCCTTTGGAGTTGGGAATTAGCTTTTTCACTATAATGGATTACTCTGGGTGATCCTTCTTCTACCTCCACTGGGATCATCGCCTCCATTCCATAAGCTAATCGGAAAGGTGACTCCTTTGTCGTAGAATGTGGAGTCATTCGATATGCCCATAGGACTTGTGGGAGTTCTTCGGCCCAGGCTCCCTTTGCATCCTGTAATCTTCATTTTAAACCTACTAATATAACTTTGTTAGTGGCTTCAGCTTGCCCATTCGCTTGGAGGTGCTCAATAAAGGTGAATTGTTGTTTAATATTTAGGTCCGCCGCTAGTTTTCTGAAGCATGCGTCTGTGAACTCGGTATCATTGTCTGTAGTGATGGAGTGTAGAACTCCAAACCTTGTGATGATATTTCTATATAGGAATTTCTGACTTCTTTGAGCTGTGGCGTTAGCTAGGGGTTCTGCCTTGATCCATTTTGTGAAGTAGTCTATTCCTACTATGAGAAATTTGACTTGTCCTGATCCTTGAGGAAAAGGTCCGAGGAGATCGAGTCCCCATTTTGCGAATGGCTAAGGTGAGGTTACGCCGATGAGTTCTTCTGGCGGAGTGGTGTGGATGTTGGCATGCTTTTGACATGGCGAACATGTGCTTATGAATTCTGTGTCTTCTTTTTGTAGGGTTGGCCAATAGAATCCTGCCCGTAGTACTTTTTTGGCGAGTGCTTGCGCTCCGAGGTGATTGCCACAAATGCCACTGTGTACTTCTTCTAAGATATCCTTAGTGTTGGAAGTTGGCACGCATTTTAGCAATGGTGTTGAAATCCCTCTTTTGTATAAAGTATTATTTATGATGGTATAGTATTGTGCTTCCCATTTTAACCTCTTTGCCTCTTTCTCATCTGTAGGGAGGGCCTCCGTTGTGAGGTAATTAATTATGGGGGTCATCCATCCCTGATCGCGATCTGTTATGGCTAGGACCTTTTCTTCTTCTGAGATTGATGGCTTCAGTAGAATTTCTTGGATAAGGCTTTTATTGTTGCCTCCTGGTTTGGTGCTGACTAGTTTCAAGAGTGCATCGGCCCGGGCATTCTGTTCTCGGGGTATGTGTCAAATCTCATACTCTCCGAGTTGTCCGAGCTGTTCCCTGGTTTAAGGTACTTTTTATAGTGGGATCTTTGGCTTGGTAACTACCTGTTATTTGTGAAGTGACTACCTGTGAGTAGCTGAAGATGATAAGTTTTGAGCTCCGACCTCCCTAGCCAGCTTCAAACCAGCTAGTAGCGCCTCATATTCCGCTTGATTGTTTGAGGCAGGGAACCCAAATTTGAGGGAGAGTTCGATCTGGGTCCCCTGGTCGCCTTCATATATTATGCTTGCGCCACTTCCCGTTTTATTTGAGGAGCCGTCCACGTATAGATTCCATTCTGTGGGGATTTCCGGTGTGTCCATAAATTCTGTAATGAAGTCGGCCAGATATTGAGATTTGATGGCCGTCCGAGCTTCGAATTGAATGTCAAATTCGAAGAGCTCGATTGCCGATTGCAAGATTCTACCTGCCAAGTCTGTTTTCTGTAAGATTCCTTTTATGGGCTGGTTGGCCCGAATTTTAATGGTGTGAGACTGGAAATATGGGCGAAGTCGTCGAGATGTTATTATGAGAGTGTAAGCAAACTTTTCTATTTTCTGGTAGTTCTGCTCGGACCCTTATGTGATCCGAAAAAACTTTGTTCATTAATCTTTGGTAAGTGGCTCCCACATTTTTGAGACCAAAGGGCATAACAATGTCGCAGTAATTTACCTTTTGGGTTAAGAAAGAGGTTTTTTCTTGGTCGGGTGGGTACATTTGGATTTGGTTATATCCCGAGTATGCGTCCATAAGGATCTTTCGGGCAAGCTTTGTTGTGATCGGTATAGTCGATGCACATTCCCCACTTCCCATTTGACTTTTTTTACCAAAACGACATTAGCAAGCCATAGCGGGTATTTAACTTCTCTTATGAAGCCTGCTTCCAGTAGAGCTCGTACCTGTTCTTCCACCGCTTGAGAGCGTTCTGGTCCTAGCTTTCTGCGCCTTTGTTGTACCGGCCGAGATCCTGGGTAGACTGCTAACTTGTGGCACATTAGTATGGGATCTATGCCTGGAATGTCTGCGGCCTTCCACGCAAAGAGGTCGGCATTTTAGTATGGGAACTTCATGCATAGATGCGGAGTCGAGACTATTGCGCCGAGTTGATTTAACGTTGTCCGACCTATTAGGGCATTGAAGGCTGAGCTTACATCAACGATGATGTAATCTATTTTGAGTGTTCTTGATTGACTTCCCTTTCCAAAAGTTGTGTGGAGCAGGATGTATCCCATTGGTTGAACCGGGGTATCTCCTAACCCGAACAGGCTGTCCGGATATGCTCTGAGTTCTTTTTCTTCCAAGCCGAGTTTGTCAAAGGCGGTCTTGAATAAAATATCGGCAGAGCTCCCCTGATCTATCAATGTGCGGTAAAGATTTGTGTTTTCCAGTATAATAGTGATGACCATGGGATTGTCATGCCCTGATGTGACACCGGATGCGTCTTCCTTGGTAAAAGTGATCACTGGGATGTCAGGTGTTTCCTTCTTTTCTGCGACGTGGTATACGTCTTTGAGATGTCTTTTGCGGGATGATTTGGAGATTCCTCCTGCAGCGAATCCACCGTGTATCATGTGGACATGTCTTTCTGACGTCCGGGATGATCGCGCGGTTGGTTCAACGTCTTCTATTCTTCTTCTTTTCCTTTGTTCATCAACACGGATGGCCAAGTATCGATCTAGCATTCCTTCTCGTACGAGCTTTTCTATGACATTTTTTAAGTCGAAACACTCATTGGTGGAGTTCCCGCAGATCCGATGGTATTCACAATATTCAGCCCGGTTTCCTCCTTCTTTTTTGCCTTTGAGTGGTCGAGTTGGTGGTATTCTTTCTGAACCTCTCTGTAGACATCCACAAGAGACACCCGAAGAGGGGTGTAATTGTGGTATTTTTTTATTTTCTCTCCATGTCGATCTTCCTTTTTTCTGGAATCTTTGTCTTTATCCCGAGGGGTGAACCCTGCTTTTGAGGTCTCTCATAATCGGGAGTTTTCCTCCATGTTGATGTACTTTTCCGCTCGCTCCTGCACCTCGTTCAGAGATGTGGGGTACTTCTTTGATATGGATTGACTAAAAGTCCCTTCTCATAGGCCATTAATGAGATCCATGATGGCAGCTTCTGTTGGAAGGTTTTGTATATCCATGCATGCTTTGTTGAATCTCTCCATGTAGTTACGCAGGGTTTCCCGCTCTCCTTGTCTGATTCCTAGTAAGCTCGGGGCATGTTTAGCTTTGTCCTTTTGGATGGAGAATCTGGCCAAGAATTTTTTAGCCATGTCGTCGAAACTTGAGATGGACCTAGGAGGGAGATTGTCGAACCATCTAATTGCTATTTTTGTTAAAGTAGTTGGAAAGGCTTTGCAACGAACTGCATCTGAGGCATCGACGAGGTACATTCTGCTTCTGAAGTTGCTAAGATGATGGCTGGGATCTGTAGTACCGCCGTATAAGGTCATGTCTAGGAGTTTAAAGTCCTTTGGGATTTTTGTCTTCATGATTTCTTTGGTGAATGTGTCTTGCTCCTTTCGTGCGTTATCTTCAGAAATGGATCGGTTGGCTTTCATCTTGACATCGGCTTCAAGTTTTAGGAGTTTGGTTTTCAGTTTCCGGCGTCGCCTTATTTCTCTTTGTAGATCCTTCTCGGCCTCTCGTTGACGTAGAACGTCTTCCTCAAGTTGTTTTAACCGATCTTGAAATTCCTCCAGGGCTCCCTCGTTTGGGGAGTTCTTATTGTTGATTTGGGGAGTATCATTTAGTGTTGTGTTCGCGTTTTTATGTGGCGTTCTTTCTTCTAGATCTGAGGTGTGATCATTGTCATGGTCGTCTGCCATGGTAATGGGATGACTTCCTGGTTCCCAGACAACGGCGCCAATGTTCCGAGGGTTACCTGAAACTAGAGGTCGATCTCGGACGAGAACTTCTATGCTGGTCGGAGCTGCAGAGTCCGATCTGATGATGGTGGTCAAAGTCGCTGTGTCCGACTTGTTGGACTTGGTGATGATGCTGATCCTTCATCCCCGGAGGGTGGGGGTACCTACAAGGGACTCCGATGCTTAAGTTAACAAGGGTATTAAGCAGGTATTGAGTAGAATCAGAGTTTGAGTTATACCTGGGTGCTCCAGTGTATTTATAATGGCATAGGGTGACCTTCTAAGATAAGTTAGTTATCTTATCTTATCTTTATCTTATCTTCAAGTGAGGTAATCTTTATCTTCAAGGGAACCGCCCTTCTCTCTGCAGGCTTGGGCTGCCTTAAGATTTGGAGCGTGTTCCTCTATTTGGGCCCTTCTTTGGGCTTTCCTGGTGACCTGGCCGAGCTCTTTGGAAAGAGGTCGGGTTGCCTTGACCTGAAGAGGTCGGTCGCTTTGTCTGTCAAACATCCTGGGTCGGACAGCTCGACCCAGGGTATGAACACTAACCAAAACAACTTAGGAAAAATCAGAAATTAGCTTGGACAAATATGGATACCACTCAGACTAAAGTGCACAACAACAAAAGGAAAACCCCAGGACTCAAACCAAAGGTCCAGGGGCATCCTTTTGAGGCAGTAACAGAGCAAGATTTTCGGAAAAACTATCGCCTACATCCCGACATCCATTGATAAACCCCGATTTCGTGGTTTATCTTATGCTTATTTTAGGGGATTTATTCACCTTTTCCCACATTTATTCAATAAAATAGCATGGTTTTGTAATTCTCCCATGAATTGTGCTTAAGTGTAAAAACATGCTTTTTAGGCCCTTAAATTGGTGATTTTAACTCACTTTAATTCCATTCGAAGCCTTGATGTGTTTGTTGAGTGATTTCAGGTTCATAAGGCAAGTATTGGATGGAAGAAATGAGGAGAAAAGCATGTAAAGTGGAGAATGCATGAGAAAACAAGAATTAGGAATGCATTGATGGGTGCGCACGCGTACAGGGCACGCACGCGCAAAAGTGATTTTGCATAGAGACACGCACACGTACATGACGTGTCCACGCGGATGAAGAAATAGCCAATCGACGCGCACGCGCACATGGCGCGTACACGCTGCTACTCACACGTGACTCACTTAAAGGCAAAATGTTGGGGGCGATTTCTGAGCAGCCCATGCCCCATTCCAACCTGTTTCTGAGTGTATTTCATGCAGAATTGAAGCCCAAGCAAAGAGGGAGAAATTGTTTGGTAGTATAGCATCATGTAGGTTAGTTTCTAGAGAGAGATGCTCCCTCTTTTCTCTAGAATTATGTTAGGTTAGCTTAATTCCATCTTAGATCTAGGTGTTGATTATTGTTCTCATCTTATTTCATCTACAATTTCTTGTTTCTACACTTTCATTCTCTTTGTTTATAATGTTAATTTTACTTTTATGCTCTCTTTTATGTTGATGAACTCTTGTTGGATTTGGATATTTTCTTTAATGCAAATCAATATTGATGTTCTTTTAATGTTGATTTGAGTTGTGATCTTACTTTCTGTTTTGAGGGTTACCTGACACTGTAGATCGATCTCGGATGAGATCTTTGGTGCTAATCGGAGATGACGTGTCTGACTTGTTGGACTGGCAATGCTACTGATCCTTCGTCACCGGAGGGTGGTGGTACCTGCAAAGGACTCTGATGCTTAAGTTAGCAAGGGTATTAAGCAGGTTTTTAGTAGAATCAGAGTATGAGTTATACCTGGATGCTCCAGTGTATTTAAAATGGTGTAGAGCGACCTTCTTAGATAAGATAAGTTAGTTATCTTATCTTATCTTTTATCTTTTGAACGAGGTCATCTTATCTTCAGGGGAACCACCCTTTCTCTCTGTAGGCTTAGGCTGCCTTAGGTTTCGGGGTGTGATCCTCTATTTGGGCCCTTTTCTAGGCTTTTCTGGTGATCTGACCGAGCTCTTTGAGAAGAGGTCGGATTGTCCTGACCTGAAGAGGTCGGTCGCTTTATTGTCAGGCATCCCGGGTCGGACAATCTTGAACTGGTGTATGAATAGTGCCCCTGCTCAAGCTCGATTTTTATTTTGGAGGTCGAGTCTTAGTTTTAGGACTTCGAACCTTCTCAGGTGGAACCGAACTCGAGCATTTTGTCGATTTTACCTTTGTAGAGTTCCTTTTTGAATGCGGAACGTTTCTTCTCTCGTTTCCTCTGAAAGTGTGCGCTTTTGTATTAGTGTCCTGGCCTTGGGAATGCGCAAGGGTTTTTATTGCCCTCATTAATTTGTTTTTTATGCTCTGTTTCTCTTGGCTTTTACTTTGAATTTTATTCTCAAGAAATGATTTTCTCTTCTCTTGCTTTTTTGCTGTGACTTCCCTTTTTCTTCTCTCCTTCTGTTTTTGTTTGAAAACTTGCATTTTTCCATTTCTCTTGTGACGCCGCTTGGTAACTGTTGGCGCTTTTGCTTCAAGGAATCATCTTTTCATCGCTTCGTCCTTCAGCCTTTTCGAAGCTTTTCTCCAGGTTGGTTTCTACTTTATGCTCCCTTACTTTCTTTTGTTGCTTTGCCTTTCAGTTTTTGATAAAGCTTTTGATTTTTTCTTAAATACATGCTAGGACGTTTGATTCTCTTCGTATCACTGTTCGCCTATTTTTATTGTGAGGGTGGTTTTCTTGCTTTGAAATGGTCCCTCTGTATTCTAGGGTTTACACTACTTGTTTTTCCTCTTTTACGAACTGCATGAACCTGCTTATTTTCCTGGAAGATTGCTCCTTTGATGTTTTTCGTTTTGTTGATGAATCCCATAAAAGGATTTTTTTGACGGCTTGTTTTGATTTTCTTCGCGTTGTTTTGCTTTTTGTTTGTTGGTAAGCTAGGACTGTGAATTTGGAAGGTACCTGTTTTGCTGGCTTTCTGAGGTAATGACTCAATATTTTTTTGGGATATTGCTTTTTGAGAAAGGGTTTCTCTTTGTCGTTGCTATGGGTTTTGTCGGGACGTTTATTCTTGTAGGTTTTCCTGAATCCTTGTTTCCTGATTACCTCTAAAGGATGCCCCTGGATCTTTTTAGTGTAGGTCTTGGGGCTTTCTTTTGTTGTTTGTACTGTGCTGGACTATGCTGGCTGAGTTGCTTTGATTTTGTTTGAGATGTTTTTTCAGTAATCCAATCTCCTTTTTTGTTTGTAGGACTAGTTTGCCATGTCTTCTCGCAAAAATATTGTAGAGATGTGTTATAAGGTCCCTGAGGGGTTCTCCGATTGGTTGGACTCCCTTGTTTTGATGTGTGTTTCTGTGGTAAATGCTGAATTCTGTGTGGAGCTTACGAAACATCACTGTCTCTGTAAGAGTGGAGATCAAGAGAGGAATTATGAATTGGTGGTACCTGATTTGGAAGAGAGGGTTTGTTTTCCTGTCCTCACCCAGGGGAGCGCCCTTTCTTTTATGCTTACGACTATTTCTTCAGCCAGTTGGACATCACTTTTCCCTTTACTTCGTTTGAGACCGACTTGTTGTGGTCGTGTAATGCAGCTCCGTCCCAGTGATGACAAGTCATCATATACCCATTTTTCAAGCTAATTTCACTTGTTTTATTAGTTTTTATGCACTTTCTTGCATCCTAAGTAAGTGAAGAACGCTTTCCTACGGTACAGATCCAATTTTAATTCTGTAAAGCAGAGGGGTTATTTCCTGCTACAGAAGTACCGTGACCGCCTGTTCCATTTCTTTAGTGGCAGAGGGGTTATTTCCTGTATACAGAAGGTGTGTCGGCGTACATCCCTGCAGTGGCAGATGTGTTATTTCCTGCGTGCAGTGGACCCTGTGGTGGCAGAGGGGTTATTTCCTGTACACAGGGGTATAGCCAATAGGAAAGTCTTATCCAGACAAAGGTTGCTGGATAACGTCGGGAGCGGGTATGTAACCGACAAATGAGCTCATTACCTGCACTAGGGCTAGACGTGCATCATCCTTCTGTGTGCATTTGCATTTGATTGGGTTTGCTCGTTGTACTTCCCTGTGATTGTGTTGTTTGCCTTGCTGTGACTTGTTTGTGTGCTGAATTGAATCTTTTGTTAGTGCTATTAGTTGGTGAGTGTATGATGATGATTAAGAATTGACGTTGTGATTGAAAATTAATTATGTGGTTGAAAAAGGTTTAAAGTGACCAGTTTTATATTTTGGAATTTGTTTTGAGCTTAGGTTTTTGAAAGAGGTAAATAGATAGTTAAAGTAAAACCAAGAATAGTATTTTCAAAAAGGTTTGACAAAAATATAGTTTCCTCGAGTATATTAATTATTTGCATTTTATTTCATTACTTTTACGGCATTCCCATTCCCTACTGAGAACGTGTGGTTTGTTCTCACCCCAAAATCTTCCACCCTTTCAGTGACACAGGTTCGAAGACTCCGTTTGAAGCTGCAGGCGATTATAGATCTTATTTATGAGTTAAGTTTATGACTTGAGTTATTTTCATAGAAGTTCCCTCGCTCTTATTGCTTAACATTTTTATTTTATACAGAGGGATAGGATTTGTATGTGAGTTTTATTTGAAATCTTTTGTATGACAGATATTATTATTAATGATTATGTGATTATTATTACTTGGTGATGCTTGCTATATGATTTTAATTATCAAAAACAAAATTTTCTGGTATTTTTACTAAAACAAAATCGCGATATCGAACTAAAGGCTCAATAGTAAATAGTTAATAAAGGAGAGCAGGTTGGTAACGCCTTACTTTCGGTACGATCATGACGTTCTGGAAGTTGGGTCATTACACAATTTACATTTCTTGTACTTTAAGTTTGAGTAATTTAATTTCTTGTTCTTTTAGATTCAGCACCTTTACTTTTCGTTCTCTTTAATTTCTGCAATTCATCCCTCTCCCTTTACATTTCCTGTTATTTACTTGCTGTTGGATACAAAATCACTCAACCAATACTTGATTCGCTTGACTAAATCAACCACTAAACTAAAATTGCTCAATCCTTCAATCCCTGTGGGATCGACCTCACTCCCGTGAGTTTTATTACTTGATGCGACCCGGTACACTTGCCTGTGAGTTTTGTGCTGGATTGTTTTCCACACATCAGCTTCTGTGCAGTTGGCTGAGGACACGGCATTGAAGCACAAAGAAAGCTATGTCACGACCTATGGGAAAGTGATGGGCCTCAGGGAGGAGTTAGAGTCGGCATGCGTTGATTATTCTGAGCTCCAGGGTTTCCTTGTAGGCAGCGTAACTGCTACTTATGAGAACCTGAAGGAGCAGGTTCGAGTTCTTGCCCCGGAGGTCGACCTTGCTTTATTTTGTTTGGATAATGTTGTGAAGGATGGCAAGATTGTCCCTGACGATCCTGATGATGATGATATTGAGCCTCCCTCTGAGCTTTTGCAACCAAAGCTTCTGTTGTGTCGACTTTTTCAACTCTTGCTCATCCCGAATTAGATCCTGATTGCCAAATATTCAATCAGGATGACGGGACAGTGGACGCAGTGCCTCTCCAGAATCGCCCTCCTTCACCCTATGCTGATGCTTCCGAGAAGCCTTCGAGTGTTTAAATGAATTTTATAATTACTTGTGTAGATAGCCCGGCTTGTGGGCTTTTGAGTTCTTTATTTTGCTAACATTTGACACTTTTTAGTTGCTGGTTTAGCAACTTTATTTTGATAAACAAAGTAGTTTCTAGGCTTTTTGGGCTGATCTTGGTGGCCTCTGAAGCTGGCTATTATTATAACTTTGTGTTTTTATATCATGTCTGTCTGCACATGTCTTGGTATCTTCATATGCTTTGGGAGTGTTGGAACTTTGTCTGACATGTTCGGCTTGATTCCTTTGCCAGAAAGGGGCACCAAACTGGCGTTAAACGCCAGTAAAGGGCAAGAACTTGGCGTTAAACGCCAGAAATGGGCACCAGCCCGGCGTTTAACGCCAGAATTAGCACAGGGAGCAAATTTGCTCGCCACGTGGTGCAGGGATGACTTTTCCTTGACACCTCAGGATCTGTGGACCCCACAGGACCCCCACCTACCCCACCACTCTCTCTCTTCTTCACCCATTCACCAATCACCTCAACACTTCTTCCCCAAAAACCCTTCACCTATCAAATCCCATCTTTCTCTTCACCACTCACATTCATCCTTCATAAAACCCCACCTACCCCACCATTCAAATTCAAAACACTTTCCCTCCCAAATCCACCCTCCCATAACCAAACCCTACCCCTCTCTCCACTCCTATATAAACCCATCTTCACTCCTTCATTTTCACACAACCTAAACACTCCTTCTCCCCCTTGGCCGAACCACAAAGCCATCTCCATCTCCTTCATTTCTTCTTCTTTTTCTACTCTCTTTTTTCTTCTTTTGCTCGAGGACAAGCAAACCTTTTAAGTTTGGTGTGGTAAAAGCATTGCTTTTTGTTTTTCCATAACCATTTATGGCATCCAAGGCCGGAGAAACCTCTAGAAAGAGGAAAGGGAAGGCAAAAGCTTTCACCTCCGAGTCATAGGAGATGGAGAGATTCATCTCAAGGGTGCATCAAGACCACTTCTATGAAGTTGTGGCCTTGAAGAAGGTGATCCCCGAGGTCCCTTTCAAACTCAAAAAGAGTGAATATCCGGAGATCTGACACGAGATCCGAAGAAGAGGTTGGGAAGTTCTTACCAACCCCATTCAACAAGTCAGAATCTTAATGGTTCAAGAGTTCTATGCCAATGCATGGATCACCAAGAACCATGATCAAAGTGTGAACCCAGACCCAAAGAATTGGCTTACTATGGTTCGGGAGAAATATACTTGGATTTTAGTCCGGAAAATGTAAGGTTGGCATTCAACTTGCCCATGATGCAAGGAGATGAACACCCTTACACTAGAAGGGTCAACTTTGATCAAAGGTTGGACCAAGTCCTCACAGTCATTTGTGAAGAGGGCGCCTAATGGAAGAGAGATTCAAAAGGAAAGCCGGTTCAATTGAGAAGGCATGACCTCAAGCCCGTGGCTAGGGGATGGTTGGAGTTTATCCAATGCTCAATCATTCCCACTAGCAACCGGTCCGAAGTTACTATAGACCGGGCTATCATGATTCATAGCATCATGATTGGAGAAGAAATAGAAGTTCATGAGGTGATATCCCAAGAACTTTATAAGGTGGCGGACAAGTCCTCTACCTTGGCAAGGTTAGCCTTTCCTTATCTCATTTGTCACCTCTGTTATTCAGTTGGAGTTGACATAGAGGGAGACATCCCCATTGATGAGGACAAGCCCATCACTAAGAAGAGGATGGAGCAAACAAGAGACCCCTCTCATCATCAAATCCCTGAGATGCCTCAAGGGATGCACTTTCCTCCACAAAACTATTGGGAGCAACTAAACACCTCGCTAGGAGAATTGAGTTCCAACATGGGACAACTAAGGGTGGAGCACCAAGAACATTCCATCCTCCTCCATAAAATTAGAGAAGATCAAAGAATCATGAGAGAGGAGCTCAAGCACTCCATAGAATCTTCAAGAGGAAGAACAAGCCGCCATCACTAAGGTGGACCCGTTCTTTAATTTTCTTGTTCTTTATTTTTCTGTTTTTTCGAAAATTATGCTTATGTTTAGCTATGTTTGTGTCTTGTGATCATTAGTGTCTTAGTGTCTATGCCTTAAAGTTATGAATGTCCTATGAATCCATCACCTCTCTTAAATGAAAAATGTTCTTAATTGAAAAAGAGAAGAATTGCATGAATTTTGAATTTTATAACAGTTTAATTATTTTGATGTGGTGGCAATATTTTTTGTTTTCTGAATGTATGCTTAAAAAGTGCATATGTGTCTTGAATTTGTGGTTCATGAATGTTGGCTCTTGAAAGAATGATGAAAAAGGAGACATGTTACTGAGGATCTGAAAAATCATAAAAATGATTCTTGAAGCAAGAAAAAGCAGTGAATACAAAAAAAAAGAGAAAAAAAGAAAAACGAAAAAAAGAAAAAAAAGAGAAAAAAAAGAAACGAAAAAAAAGAAAAAGAAAGAGAAAAAGAAAGAAAAAGAAAGAAATAAAAGTGTGATCCAAGGCAAAAAGAGTGTGCTTAATTGGGGACTCTAGCAAAGCTAAGTCACAATCTGAAAAGGTTCACCCAATTATGTGTCTGTGGCATGTATATATCCGGTGGTAATACTAGAAGACAGAGTGCTTTGGGCCACGGCCAAGACTTAATAAAGTAGTTGTGTTCAAGAATCATCATACTTAACTAGGAGAATCAATGACACTATCTGGATTCTGAGTTCCTAAAGAAGCCAATCATTCTAAATTTCAAAGGATAGAATGAGATGCCAAAACTATTCAGAGGCAAAAAGATAAAAGCCCCGCTCATCTAATTAATACTGATCTTCATAGATGTTTTTGGAATTCATTGTATATTCTCTTCTTTTTTCATCCCATTTGATTTTCAGTTGCTTGGGGACAAGCAACAATTTAAGTTTGGTGTTGTGATGAGCAGATAATTTGTACGCTTTTTGGCATTTTTTTAGTATGTTTTTAGTATGTTTTAGTTAGTTTTTAGTATATTTTTATTAGTTTTTAGTTAAAATTCACTTTTCTGGACTTTACTATGAGTTTGTGTGTTTTTCTGTGATTTCAGGAATTTTCTGGCTGAAATTGAGGGACTTGAGCAAAAATCTAATTCAGAGACTAAAAAGGACTGCAGATCCTGTTGGATTCTGACCTCCCTGCACTCGAAGTGGATTTTCTGGAGCTAGAGAAACCCAATTGGTGCGCTCTCAATGGCGTTGAAAAGTAGACATTCTGGGCTTTCAAGCAATATATAATAGTCTATACTTGGCCCAAGATTTGATGGCCCAAACTGGCGTTCCAAATCAGCTCAAAACTGCCCGGCGTTAAACGCCGGAACTGGCACAAGAATGGGAGTTAAACGCCCAAACTGGCACAAAAGCTGGCGTTTAACTCCAAGAAGAGTCTCTACACGAAAAATGCTTCAATGCTCAGCCTAAGCACACACCAAGTGGGCCCGGAAGTGGATTTTTATGTCATTTACTCATCTCTGTAAACCTTAGGCTACTAGTTCTCTATAAATAAGACCTTTTGCTATTGTATTTTCATCTTGGTAGCTATCTTTATTCTTATGCTATCTTAGATCATTGGGAGGCTGGCCTCACGGCCATGCCTAGACCTTGTTCTTATGTATTTTCAACGGTGGAGTTTCTACACACCATAGATTAAGGTGTGGAGCTCTGCTGTACCTCAAGTATTAATGCAATTACTATTGTTCTTCTATTCAATTCCGCTTGTTCTTGTTCTAAGATATCACTTGTTCTTCAACTTGATGAATGTGATGATCCGTGACACTCATCATCATTCTCACCTATGAACGTGTGCCTGACAACCACTTCCATTCTACTTTAGATTGGGTGGATATCTCTTGGATTCTTTAATCGGAATCTTCGTGGTATAAGCTAGAATTGATGGCGGCATTCAAGAGAATCCGGAAGGTCTAAACCTTGTCTGCGGTATTCTGAGTAGGATTCAATGATTGAATGACTGTGACGAGATTCAAACTCCTGAAGGCTGGGCGTTAGTGACAGACGCAAAAGAATCACTGGATTCTATTCCAACCTGATTTAGAACCGACAGATGATTAGCTGTGCCGTGATAGGGTGCGTTGAACATTTTCACTGAGAGGATGGGAGGTAGCCACTGACAACGGTGAAACCCTACATACAGCTTGCCATGAAAAGGAGTAAGAAGGATTGGATGAAGACGGTAGGAAAGCAGAGAGACGGAAGGGACCAAGCATCTTCATACGCTTATCTGAAATTCCCACCAATGAATTACATAAGTATCTCTATCTTTATCTTTATGTTTTATTCATCATCCATAACCATTTAAGTTTGCCTGACTAAGATTTACAAGGTGACCATAGCTTGCTTCATACCAACAATCTCTGTGGGATCGACCCTTACTCGTGTAAGGTTTATTACTTGGACGATCCAGTACACTTGCTGGTTAGTTGTGCGAAGTTGTGTTTGTGCCATGGTATTGAACACCAAGTTTTTGGATTCATCACCGGGGATTATTTGAGTTGTGAAAAGTATTGATCACAATTTCGTGCACCAACAATCTTGACCCGGTGTATGAACACTTTCCTTGTAATTGGTTGTTTTTAGATTTTAGTATTCTTGCAATTTATGATGTTTACTTTTATTGCACCCTACATGTTTGATGAAATGTTTCCTTTAGTTCTTTAGTAGTTCTCTTTACTCATGGCCTAGGCTAAGGGAATTGAGTGATCTTGAGTCATTGGGTCTCAATGAATTGATGATTTGAGAACCCTTGGTGATCAATTTGATACACATTGACACCAACCCACTATTAATCTAATTAGTAGATAGGTTGGGACTTATGGGTTGATGTGATCAAATCTATTTGACGTACTTCAAGCTTAGGAGTAGATCTTACGTACTTAAGGCTTTTGGGAGGTAGACCTAACGGATTGGTACCTCATGATTATCAATATTTGGGTTGTTGACAAGGATTATGAGCTCAAATTCCTATGCTTAGCCAATAGTTACTTTCCTTTTATTTCATTAGTTCTTATTATTTACTTTCTTGCTTTTACATTTTCTTGCAAATTACAAAAAACAAACCCCCTTGCATCTTCATAGCCAATAATCATATACTTCATTGCAATTTCTTGTGAGATGACCCAGAGTTCAAATACTTCGGTTAATTCTTATTTGGGGTTTGTTACTTGTGACAACTAAATTTAATTTGATGTGAGAGTTGTTTGTTGGTTTGGAGCTATGCTTACAACAAAATTCTTCTTTCTATAAGAGAAATTCCTAACCAACGTGATTCTCGCTATCAAATTAATGGCACCGTTGCCGAGGATTGCAATGCTGCTATGTTATTGGCTATTGTATATAATGTGAATAGCTTGATTTTTGGTTCGTTTGTTAGTTTTTGCTAGTTGTAGGATTTTTTTTCTCTTTGTTTCTTGTTAGTTTTTGTTTTTATTTTCTCTTTTACTATGAATTCTCATCTTTTTGGCTATGAGCATGGTTACAACTATGTTGTAGGAAATGGAAGCTTCAATGGGGATGTGCATCAAGGATTTGGAGATCAAATGTGGGAGGAGTGGTGGACGAAATTTGTGATACAAGAGTTCCAGGAACTGTTAGAGAAGCTCACAATTCCGTTCAACTTAATCAGCAAGTGTACTGGGTCATCCAAGTAATACCTTACGTGAGTAAGGGTCGATCCCACAGAGATTGTTGGTATGAAGCAAGCTATGGTCACCTTGTAAATCTCAGTCAGGCGGATTCAAGTAATTGAATTATTCGTTTAAATTTGATTAATGGAATAAACAGAAAATAAAGATAAAGAAAATAAAAAGGGATAGAAATACTTATGTAAATCAATAGTGGGAATTTCAGATAGGCGTGCGGAGATGCTAGAATCTTTTCGAATCTCTACTTTCTTATTGCTCTCATCCAATCCTTCTTACACCTTTCCATGGCAAGCTGTATGTAGGGCATCACCATTATCAATGGCTACTTTTAATCCTCTCGGGAAAATAGTCCTATGCGCTGTCACTGCACGGCTAATCGTCTGGTGGCATCACCCTTGTTGATAGCTACATCCCATCCTCTCAGTGAAAATGGTCCAAATGCTCTGTCACAGCACGGCTAATCATCTGTCGGTTCTCAATCAGGTTGGAGTAGAATCCATTGATTCTTTTGCGTTTGTCATCACGCCCAGCCTTCAGGAGTTTGAAGCTCGTCACAGTCATTCAATACCGGAATCCTACTCGGAATACCACAGACAAGGTTAGACTTTTTCGGATCCCCATGAATGCCGCCATCTATCTAGCTTATACCACGAAGATTCTGTTGGGGAATCTAAGAGATATGCGGCCGGCCTAGAGTAGAACGGAAGTGGTTGTCAATCACGCGCGTTCATAGGTGAGAATGATGATGAGTGTCACGGATCATCACATTCATCAAAGTGTTATGCAACGTATATCTTGGAATAAGAATAAAAGAGAATTGAATAGAAAGTAATAGTGATTGTATTGAAACTTGAGGTACAGCAGAGCTCCACACCCTTAATCTATGGCTAGCCCCCCAAAAAGGTGATCAAAAGACTGAATGGTCAAAAGATTACAAAGTCAAAAGATTAAACTATCAAAAGATGTCTAATACAATAGTAACTTATCCTATTTATACTAGACTAGCTACTAGGGTTTACATGAGTAAGTAATTGATGCATAAATCTACTTCCGGGGCCCACTTGGTGTATGCTTGGGCTGAGATTGATCTATCCACGAGCTGAGGCTTTTCTTGGAGTTGAACTCAAGTTATAACGTGTTTTGGGCGTTCAACTCCGGATCATGACGTGTTTCTGACGTTTAACTCCAGACAGCAGCATGTACTTGGCGTTGAGCGCCACTTTACATCTTCAATTTCCGAATAAAGTATGGACCATTATATATTGCTGGAAAGCTCTAGATGTCTACTTTCCAACGCCGTTGAGAGCGCGCCATTTGAAGTTCTGTAGCTCCAGGAAATCCATTCTGAGTGCAGGGAGGTCAGATTCCAACAGCATCAGCAGTCCTTTTGTCAGCCTTTTTCAGAGTTTTGCTCAAGTCCCTCAATTTCAGCTAGAAATTACCTGAAATCACAGAAAAACACACAAACTCATAGTAAAGTCCAGAAATGTGAATTTAACATAAAAACTAATGAAAACATCCCTAAAAGTAGCTTGAACTTACTAAAAACTACCTAAAAACAATGCCAAAAAGCGTATAAATTATCCGGTCATCAGGGAGCCCCAAGCTTATGGACAACCTTCTTAGCAACAACCTCCTCCGGCTTCTTATGGGTATAATTCAAATCTTGACGCATACCAATCTAATGTATGTGATAACCCTCATTGTGGTTGTCAACAACAACCACCACATGCATATGATACCCCTCCTTAACATAGCCCTCAACAACTATACTCACAAGCCTCGTACCACCATTCACCTCTAGATGATCCTAACCCATATCCACCATACCAACCACCATATGAACCATATCTAGAGCCACCACCACTCCAACATCCATACTCCCATGAACCACAAAGTCCATACACACCACCTTAAGAATTTCACCAATATGAACACCTTCCAATTACGACAACATTCCCTCAAACAATGAACTCTCTCTTCCACCATCACCTCCCGATGAAGCCCACATGCTAGAATTGAGAGATCTTGAATCTCGTATCTTAAGGTGACACGAGGAGGATGAAAAGAAGTGTGCGGAGTTAAGAGCAAAAATGGCTATCATAGTAGAAGCCATTGGTAACATAGTCTCATCCCGCCTAAGTTTATGCGATCAAGACACTCCCATTGTGAATGTAGAGAGGCAACCAAAGAGCTTAGTGAGGGAGTGAACTTAAAGCCCCAAGGTGAAGAAGAGGAGTAAAAGCAAGAAGTGCAACAAGAGGAGAAGGTAGAGATAATTGAACCAAAGGAAGTAGTGGTTGGCACCTTGGGATATGTTGAGTACATAGAGGAATCACAAATTGAAGAGCCTTCTTCCATGGAGTTTGAAGTTGATGTTGAGAAGGAGAGTGCACAACCTCCAAGGCACAATGTGATTGAAGAATTGGAAGAAGTGTTCCAAGTAATAGGCCCTCCTATTTATGAGGAGGTAGACTTCACTCAACCTCCTATTTATGATTTGAGTGATGGGGAAGAGCTTGAATAATTTGGTGAAGAAGAATGTGAACTTAAGGAAGTTTGGCAAGAGGTAGAGTATAAAGGATCTTGCCAAATGGTGGAAGTCTCTAGAAGAGGATGGACGGGAGTAGAGCGTGCCTTGTTAAGATCATTAGGAATTCCTCCACCTAGGGTGTCATCCAATCCTTCATTTGAGTGGGTAAAACTTCTAACTCTTAGCTCTATTATCCCAATTGAATTTGGTTTGCTTGAGGCGGATGGCCAACTTAGGCCGCTTTGCGGAATTAACCGTAAGATGAGGATGTTTAGTGGTTGACGTTGTAAGTCTAGGCTCATTATGGTTGAAGCTTCAAGGAGCAAGGATTGGACTAGTGCTCAATTGGATGGGTCTAGGAGGGTAGTTTGGTGCTTCCATGAGAATTCATCTCTCTTGTCACCCGGAGAAAATCACCATGATCAACTCAAGGATGGGTGTGAAAACAAAGTGTGTGATCCCATATCACACAATGAGAATCAACTTTGGGAGCCCATGATTTGTGAAGAACTCCATCAAAGTTTGGAGATAGTAACTTTGAATGATGAAGCACAATGGAAGTCCAAGCATTGGTGGATGTTCAAGGATAGATTCAAGCACAAGCCACTTTGATAAGAGCTCCCCATAAGTCCAACTTAAAGACAATAAACAAAAGTGCTAGGTGGGAGACTGATAAACCACTATTTTATGGTTTATC
Organism: Arachis hypogaea; assembly: GCF_003086295.3. Lineage (NCBI taxonomy): Eukaryota > Viridiplantae > Streptophyta > Magnoliopsida > Fabales > Fabaceae > Arachis > Arachis hypogaea. The sequence continues at coordinate 46,791,515 of NC_092045.1, read as the reverse complement.
TTGTGCTCAATTGAGTGAATTTTATGAACTCTTTACCCACTTATTCATACTATTTGCATGTTTTACATTTTCCTTCCTAATTATGTGCTTTGATTGAAAACATGCTTCTTTGGCCCTAAATTCCCTATGTTTAATCCTCTCTTATTACCATTAGATGCCTTGATATGTGTGTTAAGTGATTTTAGAGATTACAAGGCAGGAATGACTCAGAGGACGGAAAGGAAGCATGCAAAAGTGGAAGGAATACAAGAAGTTGGAGAAACTGCTAAAGCTGTCCAGCCTGACCTCTTCGCACTCAAACGACTATAACTTTAGCTACAGAGATTCAAACGACGCGGTTCTAGTTGCGTTAGAAAGCTAATGTTCGGGGCTTCGATTTGATATATAATTTGCCATAGCTGCTTGATGCCAGGCGACGCGAACGCGTGAGTCACGCGGACGCGTGACCTGGCAGGAAAGCAACCGCGCGGCCGCGTGAGCCCTGCGGCCGCGTCACTTTTCCGCGACCTGTACGGACCAGAAAGCGCTGGAAGTGACTTCTGGGCTGCTTTTAACCCAGTTTTCAGCCCAGAACACACAGATTAGAGGCTATAAAGTGGGGGAATGAATGTATTCATAATTATTCACTCATAATTCACTTTTTACAGTTTTAGATGTAGTTTTTAGTGAGAGAGGTTCTCTCCTCTCTCTCTTAGGATTAGGATTTAGGACTTCTCTTAGTTTTAAGAGTGACTCACAATCCCAGGTTCTTTATTTTTATTTATCCCAATTTAATTTATGAACTTTTCCATGCTAAGATTTGAATATTTTATTTAATGATATTTGAAGCATTTCAGTTTATGATTGTTCCTTTTTATTATTCCCAATCTGAGGATATTGTTATTCTAGTAGATTTAGTTTTTCCCCTTTGGCCTTGGCTAAATAATACGTGACTCTTGAGTTATCAAACTCATTGTTAGTTAAGAATTGGAATTAATTCATCCACTTAACTTACCTTCATAGTTAGAGGTTAACAAAGTGGGAGAAGAATCTAATTCTCATCACAATTGATAAGGATAACTGGGATAGGACCTCCAGTTCCCATACCTTGCCAAGAGTTTATTTTATAGTTATTTATTTATTTTTCTTATTATTTTTTGTGCAATATACTGCCCAACTAACCTTTTACCTTGATCCAAAAAAACCCCAAACACACTTTTTCATAACCAATAATAAGAACATACCTCCCTGCAATTCTTTGAGAAGACGACCCGAGGTTTAAATACTCGGTTAACAATTTTTAAAGGGGTTTGTTATTTGTGACAACCAAAACGTTTGTATGAAAGGACTTTTGAAAGTTTAGAAACTATACTTGCAACGAGGATTATCCGCAATTTTCTAGACCACGCAAAAGTTCTCTTATCAAAATGGCGCCATTGCCGGGGAATTGCAAACGTGTGCCTTATTATTGGTTATTGTAAATATTTTTTAAAAAAAAAAAAACAAAAAAATTTCTTCCTATCTTTTTCAAAAAAAATTATTATATCTTTGTTCAAAATATTTTCTTTTTATTAATTTTTATTTTTATTTTCTCTTACTACCATGAACTCTCACCCCTTTGGCTATGAGTCTGGTTACAATTATGTTGCAGGAAAAGGAGATTATAATGACAACATGCATCAAGGTTGGAACAATCAAAGATGGGAGGAGCCACAAGGATTTGATCAACTCTCATGGCAACAACCACCTCTAATGGACTATCCACAACCATTCTGTGATGCATATCAAGATGATGGCTATGGTGAGCACTCTTTTGATTATCAACAACCACCACCATATGCCTATGAACCCCCTCCTCAACATGACTTTAGACCACCATACTCACAAGCCCCTTTCCGCCATTCACCTCCATATGACCCTAACCCTCATCCACCATACCAACCACCTTATGAGCCATATGAACCATATATAGAACCACCCCAATTCCAACCCAATTACTCACAAGAACCACCACTTCAATATTCACCATCTCCATATCCATCAATCCAAGAGCATTATGATCCTACTTATGAAAACCGAGTGCATCAAGAGGCAAAGGATCATCTCAAGGAAACAATGGATCGATTTCAGGCAACCACTCAACAACTGGGGCAAGTATTAATTCAATGGGCTTCTACACGCTTAAATACACAAGGATCAGCCACAGCCCCATATGGACAGTCTAGTGAAGAGCATAGCATAAAGGAGATACCAGAAACTCCAGTGGACAAGACAGAGCATGAATTCATACTAGAATAAGTAGAAGAAGCTATCATTGTTCAAGAAGAAGAGTTGGTTGAAGACTTAGGAGATGCAGAACCTCCATGGGAAAGACAAGACATAGAGCCTCCTTCCATGACGGTTGAAATTGATGCTGAAGAGGGTGTACAACCTCCAAAGCATATCATAGTTGAAGATTTGGAAGAGGTTGATCAAGAGATGGAGATTCAAGAAGGAGAAGCACAACTTCCCATGCCCTTGGAAAGCAATGAAAAGGAGATTGAATTGAAAGAGAGCTACCAAGAGGAAGAGGTTGAAATTGAAGAAGTTTGCAAAGAGGTGGTAATTATCAGAGAATAGCACAAGGGAGTGAAGCTTGCAATTTCATTAAAGATACCTCCCCCTAAGTCGCCATCATCCTTCACAACATTCAAGTGGGTAAAATTCATATCCCGTAGCTTTCTAATCCCACTTGAATATGGGCTACTGGAGATGGATGGTCAACTTAGAGCTCTTTGTGGCATCAAGAGTAAAAGGAATATGGTCAGTGGTAAGAATTATCCTGCAAGGTTCATCATGGTTGGAAGCTTTAAGCTTAAACGTAAAGGTTGGTATAGAGCTCAACTGAATGGGTCTAGGAAGTTGTTTGGCCGCTTTAGTGACAATTCAGATTGCTTGCTACCTGGATGGAATCATGATAATCAGCACGAAGACGGGTGTAAAAGCAAGATTTGGGATCCTGGAATCAGTTCTGACATCCAACACCCCGGGAGCCTAAGAATCTTTTTGAAGCTGCTCAAGGGTTTTATATGCCTAGTTTGGGACCCCGGAGGTTACTGGAGATACAAACATTGGTGGGGATTCCTAGATCAGTACAAGCATAAGCCACCATGACAGGAAGCTCATCAAATGTCTAACTTAAGGACTTTAACTAAAAGTGCTAGGTGGGAGACAACCCACCATGGTATGATCGTTCATATTTCATTTTTATTTAGTTTTATTTGCTTTTGAGTTTTATTTTATTTTATTATATTGAACCTGGAGTTTTGCATCACATTCATATTAACACTGCATTCTGCATTTTATTTCAAAAAAAAAAATTTGCTACGCGACGCGACCGCATCAACGACGCGTCCGCGTCGCAAGGGGAAAAGAGAAAAATAAAAACGAACAGAGAGTCACGGTGGAGCGTGGCTGGAGGCGTGCCAATGGCACAAATCAATCCACGCGACCGTGTCGCTCACGCGTCCGCATCGCATGGGAATAATGACCTCCCACGCGACCGCGTGACCCACGCGGCCGCGTGACCAAGATTTCGACGTCAAAGTGGTGCACACCCGAAAGTTGTGCGAGGGTGGTGCTGGATTGGTGTTGAACGCATGGTCCTTCCCATGCGGCCGCGTGACCCACGCGACCGCGTCATATTCCTTTAAAGCCCGCTCACGCGATCGCATGCCCCATGCGATCGCGTCACTTAAAATTTGGCACTAATAAGATTTTGAACAGAGTTGTGCGAGCGCGAGGCTGCACTCGCGCCACTAGCACAAATCGAGTCACGCGATCGCATGACCCACGCGTCTGCGTCGCTTGACCTTATTGCGCACCACGCGGCCGCGTCACCCACGCGACCGCGTCGCCAGCGTCGCACACCTTAACCTTATATGCAAAAATATTTTATCTTTTCTTCCCCAATCCTAATTTTTCCTCCCTCCTTTCTTATTTACTTGATCTTCCCTTCTTTCCCTTCTCATTCTTCTTATCTTTCTTTTTATTTTATTTTAATTTGTTTGCATACTTTCATTCATTGCATTATTTTCATTGGTGTTGAAATTTTATTTGGGTCATTGTGGATTGTTGCAAAACTGTTTGGCAATTATATTTTTAACGGGTTGCTTGCATGTTCACTTTAATACTTTCTATACCGTATTCACAACGCATGCTATGTGTTTGTGAAAAAGCCATATAGCATTATGCACTTCTCTATTTTACTTTATACTATTCAATGCTTGCTTTTTATAAACTTCCTTTACTATTTTATTAATTAAATATAATTGTTAATACAAACGTTATTGTTAGTTTCTTACGACTAACAATACATTAAAAGCTTTTGATGCTTGATCTATGCTATTCATGCCCTTGCCGGCATGCTAAGAAACATCTTGCATCCAATACTCCCCATGCCTTGCTATATTTCCATTGATGAACTGATCACATGGAATCACGACCATGTCTTTCATTCACTATTTCTTTTGCTTGGCATGATTATCACTCGTACCGCCCTCCTCTTTGCTGCACCCCTTTGACTTCATGTGCCTTTCTCTTCTCTCTTTTTCAGGCTGGCCACCAAAACGGGTAAAGAGAAAGCCTCTACAAGAGAGCACCAGCTGAGGAACCACAACCCCCATCCACCTGCACATCTCAGCATGCACCGAGGACGGTGCAATCTTTAAGTGTGGGGAGGTCGATACCGATCTCCATGGGTTAGTACTTTCTTGTCTCAACACCAATGTTTAAACTTTCTTTGTAGATTAGTTGTTGCATTTGCATGTTTAATTGTTTTTGTGCATATTTTACTACTTGGTTAAAGTAATATTCTTCTTTTTCAAGAAATTCTTATAGTATTTCAATAATTTGAATAAAACTTTTTGAAAAACTTGTTTGAAGAAATATTATTTTGGAACATAGTTTAAAGCTCGAACACAAAACCAGTGAGATTTTGAGCCTATTTGATTGGTTGCATTTTATCAACCAATATTTTATTTCTAGTGTGTGTTTTTCTCTCTAAAATTGTGATCTCTGTCTTGCTTAATTCTATATTTCCATTATTTGATGTATGCATGCACTTACATGATTGAGGCCTTTGTTTCACTAAGCTTACATACCCATATGGCCTTACCTTTCATTATCCCTTGCAAACCAATGTTGAGCCTATTTTACCCCTTTATTCTTTACTTTAGCACATCATTAACTCTAAGCGAAAAATAATAATGTTCTTAATTTAAATCCTTGGTTAGCTTAGATTAGTGAGAATGCTTATGAATTAAGTGTGGGGAAGAGTGGGTTTGGAAACATCTGGTTTGAGAATTGAGTATGTTAGAATTTTCTAAAAATGTGAAAGAAATGTTTAGGACATGTTCATGCATTCAATAAATTAATCATATGCATTGAGAAAAATAAAAGAAAAAAATATAAAAAAAAGAGAGCAAAATAAGTGAAAGGGGACAAAATGCCCCAAAGTAAGCGGTGAAAGCAATGCATATGAGTTACACTTGAAATTAGAATGCATGAATATGTGGAAAACATGGTTAATGGATGGTTAGATGTTGTATTGTGATTACATGGATTGTTTTAGTTAGGTGGGAAAGTTTAAGTTAATTAAGGATTCAGATTTTAGTCCACTTGGCCAAACACAATCCTACCTTGACCCTAACCCCATTACAACCCTTAAAAGACCTCTTGATATGTGTATTTATGCATTAAATTTATGTTGATTGTTAGATGAAGAGAAAGCCTTAGAAAGCAAGCTTAGTAGAGAATTGAGAGAATCGAACCTAAAACACTTGAGTGATTAGAGTGATATACACTACTAAGTGAGGGTCCATGCTCGATTCTTTGTTCCCGGCTTTCATGAGCTATTTTCTTCTACAAGTCTATTTGTACTTTATTTTTATGATTTGAATTAGTGAAATCCAGTTCATATTTATTCTTGGGGATTTATTTGCTTTTAACCAAGTAAGTAGAAACATTTTTCATTTAGTTGCATTCATAGGTTGCATCTCATGCATTCTACCATTCCTCTTCATTCCTTTATGGTTTCTCTTGAGTTTAGCATGAGGACATGCTTTTGTTTAAGTGTGGGGAGGTTGATAAACCACTATTTTATGGTTTATCTTGTGCTCAACTGAGTGAATTTTATCAACTCTTTACCCACTTATTCATACTATTTGCATGTTTTACATTTCCCTTCCTAATTATGTGCTTTGATTGAAAACATGCTTCTTTGGCCTTAAATTCCCTATGTTCAATCCTCTCTTATTACCATTAGATGCCTTGATATGTGTGTTAAGTGATTTCAGAGATTACAAGGCAGGAATGACTCAGAGGATGGAAAGGAAGCATGCAAAAGTGGAAGAAACTGCTAAAGCTGTCCAGCCTGACCTCTTCGCACTCAAACAACTATAACTTTAGCTATAGAGATCCAAACAATGTGGTTCCAGTTGCGTTAGAAAGCTAACGTCCGGGGCTTCGATTTGATATATAATTTGCCATAGCTGCCCCGACGCTAGGCGACGCGAACGCGTGACCTGGCAGAAAAGCAACCATCGCGGCCGCGTGAGCCCTGCGGCCGCGTCACTTTTCTGCGACCTGTACGGACCAGAAAGCGCTGGAAGTGACTTCTGGGCTGCTTTTGAGCCTGTTTTCAACCCAAAACACACAGATTAGAGGCTATAAAGTGGGGGAATGAATGTATTTATAATCATTCACTCATAATTCACTTTTTACAGTTTTAGATGTAGTTTTTAGTGAGAGAGGTTCTCTCCTCTCTCTCTTAGGATTAGGATTTAGGACTTCTCTTAGTTTTAAGAGTGACTTAAAATCCCAGGTTCTTTATTTTTATTTATCCCAATTTAATTTATGAACTTTTCCATGTTAAGATTTGAATATTTTATTTAATGATATTTGAAGCATTTCAGTTTATGATTGTTCCTTTTTATTATTCCCAATCTGAGGATATTGTTATTCTAGTAGAGTTAGTTTTTCCCCTTTGGCCTTGGCTAAATAATTGGTGACTCTTGAGTTATCAAACTCATTGTTAGTTGAGAATTGGAATTAATTCATCCACTTAACTTACCTTCATAGTTAGAGGTTAACAAAGTGGGAGAAGAATCTAATTCTCATCACAATTGATAAGGATAACTGGGATAGGACCTCCAGTTCCCATACCTTGTCAAGAGTTTATTTTATAGTTATTTATTTATTTTTCTTATTATTTTTTGTGCAACATACTGCCCAACTAACCTTTTACCTTGATCCAAAAAAACCCCAAACACACTTTTTCATAACCAATAATAAGAACATACCTTCCTGCAATTCCTTGAGAAGACAACCCGAGGTTTAAATACTCGGTTAACAATTTTTAAAGGGATTTGTTACTTGTGACAACCAAAACGTTTGTATGAAAGGACTTTTGAAGGTTTAGAAACTATACTTACAACGAGGATTATCCGCAATTTTCTAGACCTCGCAAAAGTTCTCTCATCAGAGACACCCCACCATGGTAACATCTTTCCTTTTTTTTCTTGTAAATATTGCTAATAATTAGTTTAATTTTATGTTTTGTTTGGTTAGATATGTTTATTTGGGAGATTAGTATGTTAAATAAGTTTTTATGATGCTTTGGTAATTATTTGGAAGTTTGGAATGCTTGGTTTGGTGCGAAAACATAGAAAAATTTTGAAAAACAGAGCACCATCCACGCGCACACGCACTCCACGCGTACGCGCGCCCCAAGCATTTTTCGATCATCCACGCGCACGCGTACATGACGCGTACGTGTGGATCCATAAGTTTCACCCCTCCATACATTCACCCGAGAGTTGTGCCTGAAGTGTGCCAACTTTCTGCCCAAGGCACGCGCACGCGTACCTCACGCGTACGCGTCGCCGCTCCAAATAACTCGTCACGCGTACACGTGCTTTACGCGTACGCGTTGCTACCATTTCATCAATCCACGCTTACGCGTACATGACGCGTACGTGTGGATTACCCTATTTCACCTACCTTCTTTTCTTATCCTCCTTCCATTTCTTTCCTTCTTCTCTTCTCTTTCCACCCTTCAATCATCATCCAACACTACCAAACACCATTCATAACCACTTCTTTTAGTTAGTTAGTTAATTGTTCAATTAGTACATTTTTCATTTTGTTTTCTATTTTTTCTTTATAAGTGTTAGATTATTAATCTTTTTTACTGTTTCTTGCTGCTGATTATTGATGAGATGTTATTTTAACATCATTATTTTTAATTTTCATTGTTGGATTTCTTTGTTGAGGTTATATTTTATCACTTGGTTTTGAGTTTTCATGTTTAACATTTGTGAACACCAAGTGAATGTTACATTTCCCTTAAGATTCTTAACTCTTTTGAATTACATGTTTTGGCCACCATGCATTCGTCATCTATTGTTAGGCAATTGTATATTATCATTCCATGTTTTTAGGTGATGCTTGTTTATGGTTTACCCTTATTCACATCACTTATTTCATGCATTGAGATTGTAGAGTTGTGAATTTAGATCGAAAGCTTACCTAGCGACATATTTTTGAGCTTTGTAAAGCTTTGTGGACCATGCTTGCTATGTGATTGATTTTCACTTCTATCCTCTTTTTCCTAAGTTCCATAGCATCCATGTGTTTCACCTTTATGTCAATTAGGTGTTGCAATAATTTCAATATGTGTCATTGATTGTTGTGTGAGTTTCATATACTATTTTGTTCATTAAGTCTACCTACACATCAATCAATGTCCATGCACTATCCAATTTCACAATTGCTTAATTTTTGCTTGAATGTTTTTATACTTCTTCACTACTTGTTGGATTATTTTAGCCTACAAGTCTTTTAAGGTATCCCAAGCACACTAGAATGAGTGAAGTGCATGTTTTCTTTTGTGTAATTGTGATATAACTTTTTGTACTAGTGTGTGTATGTTCTAAACCACGTGCAATTTTAGAACCCACACACCTATTTTTCATTAATGTCACACCAATTCACTCACTCAATTCTAGTGATTTACCTCATTCCAATAATTCACGCTTCCTTGCTTTTGTATTTTCTCATCTTACAGTGTTTATTTTGTTTTTCATGATTGATGCACCATAAGCAAAAATGGAAGTGGGAGAAGAACACGCAGCATCGGTTGACCTACCAGCTAAAGGTAGCAACTCAGAAAGTCGCGTACCCCCTTGCTCATCTTTGGATGCACTGAGGACAGTGCAAACTTTTAAGTGTGGGGAGGTCATCTGACCATTCGGCATTTTTGGGTAACAAGTTTCTAATCCTAACACTTTTGCATTTCACTTTTAGGTCTCTTAGGATTTTTGGTTGCATTGCATATGTATATATTAAACTTAGTCAAAATAATGAAATTTTCCAAGGATTTTATCTATAGGGCACCCCAATTGATTGAAAAAAATAATTTTTTTGAGAACTTGCTTGAATTATATATTTTGTGGATTATGTTCTTGAGCTAAGAACACAAGCATGTGAGATTTGAGCCTAATTGTGTGGTTAGATCATATAACCACTTACTTTCATTCTTGTGTGCATTATTCTCTTCCTATGATTGTAATCTTTGGTCTGTTTGATTCTTTATGTCCATTACTTTGTGTATACATGCATTTATATGATTGAGGCCATTGTTCAAATAGCCCACTTACCCAAATAGCCTACCTTTTACCTTTCATTGTTAACCAATTTTGAGCCTATGCTTAACCCACTTATTCTTAATTGTAGCAAATTACAAGCCTAAAGTGAAAAATAATAAAAGTCCCTTGTTTGGATCTTTGATTAGCTTAGGCTAGTGAGAGTGTTTATTATTCAAGTTTGGGAAGAATTGGGAACATTGGTTGGGATAAAAGGGTGTTTTGCATCTCCATATTTAGGAATTGGGTGCATGCTCATGTATAGATTAAATTTATTAACCTTATGCATTGATGTTCTTGTACAAAGTTTGAAAAAAAAATGATACAAAAAGCAAATATATATATATATATATATATATATATATATATATATATATATATATAAAGGAAGAAAAAGACAAGCAATAAAAAGGGGACAAAATGCCCCAAGTAAAGCTCAAAAAAATATTAATGCTATGTGTGGTGATCAAAAGAAAATGCATGAGTGTGTGAAAAAGTGAAGAATGGGTAGTTAGGTTTGTTTAGAATTGTATAGGTTCTCATAGGTTAGGTGGGAAGCTTAGGTTAATCAAAGATTCAAATTCTAGTCCACTTGACCATATGCATCCTACCTTGACCCTAGCCCCATTACAACCTATGGAAAGCCATCATGATATTTGTATGCATGCATAAAGTAATTGTTGATTTTTAGATGAAAAACAAATCTTGGAAAGCATGATTAAGGGAGAATTGAGTGAATTAACACCATACACTTGAGTGCCTAGAGCGGATACACATCTGGTGAGGGTTCGATCACTCAATTACATGTCTCCACCAATGATCATCTTTTCTTGCAAGTTTGCAAAATCTTTCAATGATACAATTCAATTATGGGTTGATTTGATTGCTATTTCCTTAGCCCTTGTACTCATGTATGTGTTCTTGGAAGTTGACCTATTTTGACCAAGTAGTTGCATTCATTTAGATAGGTTGCATGTAGATAGGTTGCATTTAGTTAGTTTGCATTGAATAAGTGTGCTTAAGTGTAAAAACATGCTTTTTAGGCCCTTAAATTGGTGATTTTAACTCACTTTACTTCCATTCGATTCCTTGATGTGTTTGTTGAGTGATTTTAGGTTCATAAGGCAAGTATTGGATGGAAGAAATGTGGAGAAAAGCATGCAAAGTGGAGAATGCATGAGGAAACAAGAATTGGGAATGCATCGATGGGCGCGCACGTGTACAAGGCACGCATGCGCAAAAGTGATTTCGCATAGAGACGCGCACACGTACATGACGCATCTGCACGGATGAAGAAATAGCCAATCGACGTGCACGCGCACATGGCGCGTACGTGCCGACACTCGCACGTGACTCACTTAAAGGCAAAATGCTGGGGGCAATTTTTGAGTAGCCCAGGCCCCATTCCAACCTGTTTCTGAGTGTATTTCATGCAGAATTGAATCCCAAGCAAAGAGGGAGCAATTGTTTGGTAGTATAGCATTATGTAGGTTAGTTTCTAGAGAGAGAAGCTCCCTCTTCTCTCTAGAATTAAGTTAGGTTAGCTTAATTCCATCTTAGATCTAGGTTTTGATTATTGTTCTCATCTTGTTTCTTCTACAATTTCTTGTTTCTACACTTTCATTCTCTTAGTTTATGGTGTTAATTTTGCTTTTATGCTCTCTTTTATGTTGATTAACTCTTGTTGGATTTGGATCTTTTCTTTAATGTAAATTAATGTTGATGTTCTTTTAATGTTGATTTGAGTTGTGATCTTACTTTCCTTGTAATGGTAGTTTTTAGATTTTAGTATTCTTACAATTTATGATGTTTACTTTTATTGCACCCTACATGTTTGATGAAATGTTTCCTTTAGTTTTTGAGTAGTTCTCTTTACTCTTGGCCTAGGCTAAGGGAATTGAGTAACCTTGAGTCATTGGGTCTAAATGAATTGATGATTTGAGAACCTTTGGTGATCAATTTGATACTCATTGATACCAACCCACTACTAATATAATTAGTAGATAGGTTAGGACTTATGGGTTGATGTGATCAAATCTATTTGACATATTTCAAGCTTAGGAGTAGATCTTACGTACTTAAGGCTTTTGGGAAGTAGACATAATGGATTGGTACCTCATGATTATCAATATTGGGTTGTTGACAAGGATTGTGAGCTCAAATTCCTATGCTTAGCCAAGAGTTGCTTTCCTTTTATTTCATTAGTTCTTATTATTTACTTTCTTGCTTTTACATTTTCTTGCAAATTACAAAAACCAAACCCCCTTGCATCTTCATAGCAAATAATCATACACTTCATTGCAATTCCTTGTGAGACGACCCGGAGTTCAAATACTTCGGTTAATTCTTATTTGGGATTTGTTACTTGTGACAACCAAATTTGCATGATAATTACCTTTCAAGTGCTTGGGGACAAGCAACTTTCAAAGTTCATTGTAGGCAGTCACTTCAATATTGGGAAGGATTAAGCATCATCAACCAAAGAGACAAAGAGGGATGTAAAGACCAACAATGATGATTGAAAGTGATATTGTACCCCTGTTTGTCTGCTTAGCATGACTTCTTTGTAACTAAGATATTTGATATATCATAACACCATACTCTTGAAATTGCTTGCTCTCAATATCTATAAGAATGCAAATAGAGAACATTTCTTGGAAAAGAATGATTGAGGAGTTAAAAATTTGTTTTGAGGTAAGCAAAAAATTAAGAGAAGTGGTGGTTCTAGTTGTTTGATTGTGTATTGAGGTTGAATGTTTGTGAAAAATTGCATGGGAGCTCATACGCAGGAAATAGAGTTCAAATAAATATTATAGATATTCTTAAACATCTATTGATCCAAGAAGCAGCAACAAAAGAAAGCAAAAGAAACAGAAAAACAAAAGAACATGGCAAAAGGCTCTGAGCATCAATTACTAGGAAGAAAAAGAAAGAAATGAGAACTCAAAGAGTTAGTATCCTAGTTAAATGCTTGTGGTAGAATTGTGTCAAAGAGAGAGGCTTGAGCAAGTAAATCCTAAGGGGTGCTTCAACATCTAATACCTTAAAACCAACTAGTTTGGGAGTATTGATTGAAAGCTTATCTAAAGAGCCGCTTTGAGACATGACACTTAGAGTCAAGGCCAAGACACAGAAACTATGAGCTACTTCAAGGTGATTACCTATACAGAGACTTCCATGATATCATTTGAATGAAAGTCCTAAGATCTAAGACTTCCAAAATGTAGGGACTAATAAGCATGGAATCCTTGCATGAGCATATAATTCAAAGTTCACCCCACTGTCACTTAATCACTTTACTCACCAAGGCATTACAATCTATTCCCTAACCCATTCCAATTGAAAGAAATCCTTTTGCAAAGTTCTTTTCTTGCTTGAGGACATGCAAGGTTTAAGTTTCGTGTTGTGATGCATTTGCATCTTTGCTATATTAGCTAGTTAGTTTAAGTAGTTTTAGCTTAATTTCATTCACTTTCTTTGAAATAAATAAGCACTTTAATGAATTTTACCTCCATGCATTAAAACACCAAGGACTAGGTAAATGTTGGCCAAATTCATGCAAATAATTCAAGGAGCTTATAAATGAATCAGTATGAATGAATCTCTTAAAATTGATTGCATAGGATGGCAAGACTTTGAGGAAATTTCTTTGGTTAATGATAGGTAATGAAGCGAGAAGGCATTGGAGCTAGGTTGAAGCCATATGCACGTTTCCAACTTGGAATACAAGTTAGAAACGCCAATTCATGCTAAAGGACGAAGCCCTGGATGGTGGGAGGAAGGTGTTGCACGTTTCCAACTCCACTCCACGTTGCCAACCTGGGAGAAGGAAGGCGTGTGATGAGCGGATAATTTATACGCTTTTTGGCATTGTTTTTAGTATGTTTTTAGTATGATCTAGTTAGTTTTTAGTATATTTTTATTAGTTTTTAGCTAAAATTCACTTTTCTGGACTTTACTATGAGTTTGTGAATTTTTCTGTGATTTCAGGTATTTTCTGGCTGAAATTGAGGGTCCTGAGCAAAAATCTGATTCCGAGACCAAAAAGGACTGCAGATGCTGTTGGATTCTGACCTCCCTGCACTCGAAGTGGATTTTCTGGAGCTACAGAAGCCCAATTGGCGTGCTCTCAACGGCGTTGGAAAGTAGACATCCTGGGCTTTCCAGCAATATATGATAGTCCATACTTTGCCCAAGATTTGATGGCCCAAACCGGCGTAGCAATTCGGCCTCAGAAATTCCAGCGTTAAACGCCGGAACTGGCATAAAACTTGGAGTTAAACGCCCAAACTGGCATAAAAGCTGACGTTTAACTCCAGAAAAGGTCTCTACACGAAATTGCTTCATTGCTCAGCCCAAGCACACACCAAGTGGACCCAGAAGTGGATTTTTAAGTCATTTACTCATCTCTGTATACCCTAGGCTACTAGTTTACTATTAATAGGATCATTTGACATTGTATCAGTACCTCATGACACTTTACACGTTTTCTTTGTGTACTTTCCACGGCATGAGTCTCTAAACCCCATGGTTGGGGGTGAGGAGCTCTGCTGTGTCTTGATGGATTAATGCAATTACTACTGTTTCTTATTCAATCATGCTTGCTTCCATTCCAAGATAATACTTGTTCTTAACCCGGATGAATGTGATGATCCGTGACAATCATCATCATTCTCAACTATGAACGTGTGCCTGACAACCACCTCCGTTCTACCTTAGATTAAGTAGTTATCTCTTGGATTCTTTAACCGGAATCTTCGTGGTATAAGCTAGAATAGATGGCGGCATTCAAGAGAATCCGGAAGGTCTAAACCTTGTCTGTGGTATTCTGAGTAGGATTCAATGATTGAATGACTGTGACGTGCTTCAAACTCCTAGCAGGCGGGGCGTTAGTGACAGACGCAAAAGAATCGCTGGATTCTATTCCGGCCTGACCGAGAACCGACAGATGATTAGCCATGCTGTGACAGAGCATAGGAACATTTTCACTGAGAGGATGGGAGGTAGCCATTGACAACGGTGAAACCCTACATACAGCTTGCCATGGAAGGAACCTTGCGTGTTTGATGAAGAAGACAGTAGGAAAGCAGAGATTCAGAAGATGGAGCATCTCCAAAACCTCAACCTATTCTCCATTACTGCAAAACAAGTAACCATTTCACGTCCTTTTGTTTTCCACAATCAATCCTGATAATTTCTGATATCCTGACTAAGATTTACAAGATAACCATAGCTTGCTTCAAGCCGACAATCTCCGTGGGATCGACCCTTGCTCACGCAAGGTATTACTTGGACGACCCAGTGCACTTGCTGGTTAGTTGTGCGGAGTTGCAAAAGTGTGATTGCAATTTCGTGCACCAAGTTTTTGGCGCCGTTGCCGGGGATTGTTCGAGTTTGGACAACTGACGGCTTATCTTGTTGCTTAGATTAGGACTGTTTTATTTTTGTTGGTTTAGAGTCTTTTAGTTGAGTCTAGTTCATATTTTAAGTTTGGTGTCAATTGCATGCTTTCGTTTTTCTTTTAATTTTCGAATTTGCATGTTCTTAGTCCCTTTTTGATTCATAAAAATTCTAAGTTTGGTGTCCTCTTTGTGTTTTTTCCTTAAAAGTTTTCGAAAAAATTAGTGTTTGATTTTCTAAAAATTTTAAGTTTGGTGTCTTTTGTGTTTTTCTCTTTCCTCTTTTCAAAAATCAAATCTTTTTCATAAAAATTTTCAATCATATCTTTCTAATTGCTATTTTCAAAATCTTTTTAATTAACTAATTGATTCTGTTCTCAATTTGCTTTGATCTTATTTTCTTTTTGATTTTCGAATTTTCACCTTAATTTTCGTTTGTTTTATTTTATTTTCTTTTTCGTTTAATTCAAAAAACAAAATTTATCTCATTGCAATCATTATCATTTCCCTTTTGTCCATTATGGACTTAAGTGGGATTAATCAGTCCAAAAGGACTCTGGGGTCATATGCTAACCCCATTACAGCTGCATATGGGAGTAGCATCTGTACACCTCCCATCAAAGCAAGCAGCTTTGAACTAAATCCTCAACTCATTATCATAGTGCAGCAAAATTGTCAGTATTCCGGTCTCCCACAGGAAGAACCTACTGAGTTTCTGGCACAGTTTTTACAAATTGCTGACACAGTACATGATAAAGAGGTAGATCAGGATGTCTACAGACTATTACTGTTTCCATTTGCTGTAAAAGATCAAGCTAAAAGGTGGTTGAATAACCAACCCACAGCAAGCATAAAAACATGGAAACAGTTGTCAGACAAATTCCTGAATCATTTTTACCCTCCAAAAAGGAAGACACAGTTAAGGCTGGACATCCAAGGCTTTAAACAAGAGGATAATGAATCCCTTTATAATGCCTGGGAGAGGTATAGAGGTATGCTAAGGAAATGTCCCTCTGAAATGTTTTCAGAGTGGGTACAGTTAGACATTTTCTACTATGGGCTTACAGAAAAAGCTCAGATGTCTTTAGACCACTCAGCTGGTGGATCTATACACATGAGGAAAACAATTGAAGAAGCTCAAGAGCTTATAGACACTGTTGCTAGAAACCAATATTTGTATTCTAGCAATGATTTCTCTCCAAAAGAGGAAGTCATGACAGTAGTCACTGACCCTAGTCCTCAAGAACAGATAATTGAGCTTAATCAACAATTGCTCCTGATGACAGAACAGTTAGCAGACTTTAAAGAGATGCTCTATGAAACTAAAGTTGCTAACAAGAGCATAGAACTGCAGTTGAATCAAGCAAAACAGCAAATATCTAAATAGATAACAGAGGAATGTCAAGCAGTTCAATTGAGGAGTGGGAAAACCCTGAATAACACTGCTCAAAAGAGTAAAAAGCCAAACAAAGAACAATTGACAGAGGACAACCAAACCACTGTTCAAAATCCCTCTGAGGACAGTAAGAGCCCAGAGAGGAATGTTATTGGCGTTCAAACGCCAGAAAGGGAAGGAAAGCTGGCGTTAAACGCCCATTCCTTGCCCAGTTCTGGCGTTCAAATGCCAGAAAAGGGGGAAAAGTTGGCGTTAAACGCCCATTTTCCACCCAATCCTGGCATTCAGACGCCTAGGGGGGATCAGACACCTGCAAGTGCTGACAGTAATCCCTCTAACAAGGCTTCTTCAACCACTTCTGTAAGGAATAAACCTGCAGCATCTAAGGTTGAAGAATATAAAGCCAAGATGCCTTATCCTCAAAAACTCCGCCAAGCGGAACAGGATAAGCAATTTGCCCGCTTTGCAGACTATCTAAGGACTCTTGAAATAAAGATTCCGTTTGCAGAGGCACTTGAGCAAATACCTTCTTATGCTAAGTTCATGAAAGAAATCTTAAGTCATAAGAAGGATTGGAGAGAAACTGAGAAAGTGTTTCTCACTGAAGAATGCAGTGCAGTCATATTAAAGAGCTTACCAGAAAAGCTTCAAGATCCAGGAAGCTTTATGATACCATGCACATTAGAAGGTTCTTGCACCAAGACAGCCCTATGTGATCTTGGAGCAAGCATCAATCTAATACCTGCATCCACTATCAGAAAGCTTGGGTTGACTGGAGAAGTCAAACCAACCCGGATATGCCTCCAACTTGCTGATGGCTCCATTAAACATCCATCAGGCATAATTGAGGACATGATTGTCAAGGTTGGGCCATTTGCCTTTCCCACTGACTTTGTAGTGCTGGAAATGGAGGAGCACAAGAGTGCAACTCTCATTCTAGGAAGACCTTTCCTAGCAACTGGACGAACTCTCATTGATGTACAAAAAGGAGAAGTAACCTTGAGAGTCAATGAGGATGAGTTCAAGTTGAATGCTGTAAAAGCCATGCAGCATCCAGACACACGAAATGACTGCATGGGCGCTGACATTATTGACTCTCTGGTAGAAGAGATCAATATGACTGAAAGCCTAGAATCAGAGCTTGAGGACATCTTCAAAGATACTCAACCTGATCAAGAAGAACTAGAGGAAGCAAAGGAATTTTCAAAAATTCCTCAGGAGGAGGATAAGCCTCCCAAGCCTGAACTCAAACCACTACCACCATCCCTGAAATATGCATTTCTGGGAGAGGGTGACACTTTTCCAGTGATTATAAGCTCTGCTTTAAATTCACAGGAAGAGGAAGCACTGATTCAAGTGCTAAAGACACACAAGACAGCTCTTGGGTGGTCTATAAGTGACCTTAAGGGCATTAGTCCAGCTAGATGCATGCACAAGATCCTATTGGAGGATAATGCCAAACCAGTGGTCCAACCACAGAGGAGGCTAAATCCTGCCATGAAGGAGGTGGTGCAGAAAGAGGTCACTAAATTACTAGAGGCTGGGATTATTTATCCTATTTCTGATAGCCCCTGGGTAAGCCCTGTCCAAGTTGTTCCCAAAAAGGGAGGCATGACAGTGATTCATAATGAAAAAAATGAACTGGTTCCTACAAGGACAGTCACAGGGTGGCGCATGTGTATTGACTACAGAAGGCTCAATACAGCCACCAGAAAGGATCATTTTCCTTTACCATTCATAGACCAAATGCTAGAAAGACTAGCTGGCCATGATTATTACTGCTTTTTGGATGGCTATTCAGGCTACAACCAAATTGCAGTAGACCCTCAGGACCAAGAGAAAACAGCATTCACTTGCCCTTCTGGCGTGTTTGCCTATAGGAGGATGCCTTTTGGTCTGTGCAATGCACCTGCAACCTTTCAGAAGCTTGCTCTCTATCTTCTCAGATATGGTAGAGAAATTTTTGGAAGTCTTCATGGATGACTTTTCAGTATATGGAGACTCATTTAGCTCCTGTCTTAATCACTTAGCACTTGTCTTGAAAAGATGCCAAGAGACTAACCTGGTTTTAAACTGGGAGAAATGTCACTTTATGGTGACTGAAGAAATTGTCCTTGGGCATAAAATTTCAAGCAAGGGAATAGAGGTGGATAAGGCAAAGGTAGAGGTAATTGAAAAATTACCACCACCTGCCAATGTCAAGGCAATCAGAAGCTTTCTGGGGCATGCAGGATTCTACAGAAGGTTTATAAAGGATTTTTTGAAAATTGCAAAACCTCTGAGTAACCTGTTAGCTGCTGACACACCATTTGTGTTTGACACACAGTGTCTGCAAGCATTTGAGACCCTGAAAGCTAAGCTGGTCACAGCACCAGTCATCTCTGCACCAGATTGGACATTGCCATTTGAATTAATGTGTGATGCCAGTGACCATGCCATTGGTGCAGTGTTGGGACAAAGGCATAACAAGCTTCTGCACGTCATTTATTATGCCAGCCGTGTTCTAAATGACGCACAGAAGAATTACACAACCACAGAAAAAGAGTTACTTGCAGTGGTCTATGCCATTGACAAGTTTAGATCCTATCTAGTGGGATCCAAAGTGGTTGTGTACACTGACCATGCTGCTCTTAAATACTTACTCACAAAGCAGGATTCAAAACCCAGGCTTATAAGATGGGTGTTGCTTCTGCAAGAGTTTGATATAGAAATAAGAGACAGAAAGGGGACAGAGAACCAAGTAGCTGATCATCTGTCCCGAATAGAACCAGTAGCTGGGACGTCCCTCCCTTCTACTGAGATTTCTGAGACTTTCCCAGATGAGCAACTCTTTGCCATTCAGGAAGCTCCATGGTTTGCAGATATTGCAAATTATAAAGCTGTGAGGTTCATACCCAAAGAATACAGCCACGTGCAGAAAAAGAAATTAATTTCAGATGCCAAGTACTACCTATGGGATGAACCATATCTCTTTAAGAGATGTGCTGACGGAGTGATCCGCAGATGTGTGCCCAGAGAAGAACCACAAAGGATCCTATGGCATTGCCATGGATCACAGTATGGAGGACATTTTTGAAGTGAGCGAACAGCCACTAAAGTCCTCCAATGTGGCTTCTACTGGCCTACTCTCTATAAAGATTCCCGAGAGTTTGTGCGTAACTGTGACAGTTGCCAAAGAGCTGGTAACTTGCCTCATGGATATGCCATGCCTCAACAAGGGATATTAGAGATAGAATTGTTTGATGTATGGGGAATTGACTTCATGGGGCCATTCCCACCATCATACTCAAACACTTACATTCTGGTGGCAGTGGACTATGTATCTAAGTGGGTGGAAGCAATTGCTACACCCACTAATGATACCAAGACCGTACTGAAATTCCTCCAGAAAAACATCTTCAGCAGATTTGGTGTTCCCAGAGTATTAATCAGTGACGGAGGCACTCATTTCTGCAATAGACAGCTATACTCTGCTATGGTTAGATATGGAATTAGCCACAAAGTGGCAACTCCGTATCATCCACAGACAAATGGGCAAGCTGAGGTCTCTAACAGAGAACTAAAGAGAATCCTGGAACGAACTGTGATGGCCCGAAGAAAGGATTGGGCAAAGAGCTTGGATGATGCTCTGTGGGCATACAGAACAGCATTCAAGACTCCTATAGGAACCTCTCCATACCAACTGGTATATGGGAAGGCCTGTCATTTGCCTGTGGAACTGGAACATAAAGCCTACTGGGCAACCAGATTCCTAAACATGGATGCACAGTTAGCTGGTGAAAAAAGACTGCTCCAGCTAAATGAGCTAGAGGAGTTCAGACTCAATGCCTTTGAAAATGCAAAAATTTATAAGGAAAAGGTAAAGAAATGGCATGACAAGAAGTTGTCAACCAGAGTCTTTGAGCCAGGACAAAAAGTCCTCCTCTTCAACTCTAGGCTCCGACTGTTTCCAGGAAAACTCAAATCCCGGTGGAGGGGTCCGTATGTGATTACAGGAGTGTCACCATATGGATATGTTGAGCTTCAGGATATTGATTTTGACAAAAAGTTCATTGTTAATGGACAGAGAATCAAACATTATCTTGAAGGCAATTTTGAGCAGGAATGCTCAAAACTGAGACTTGAGTGATTCTCAGTAAAGAAGCGCTTGCTGGGAGGCAACCCAGTCATTAGGAAGTTGTATGAATTGTTCTTACAGAGGCAAGTATCAAAAATGAAGGAATTCACGGAGTTACAGAAGGATTCAGCTCAAAAAGCAGAGAAAAAGAGCTTACTGGCGAAAACACGCCAGTAAGGGGCATTTTGGGCGTTAAACGCCAGAATGGGTACCATTCTGGGCGTTTAACGCCAGGAATGGTGCCATTTTGGGCGTTAAACGCCAGAATGGGCACCATTCTGGGCGTTTAACGCCAGGTGTGCAGTATCCTGGGCGTTCAGAAAAATGCCCAGTGCTAAAGGATTTCTGGCGTTTAACGCCAGCCAGGGCACCTGGCTGGGCATTAAACGCCCAAAAGGGGCACCAAATGGGCGTTAAACGCCAGAATGGGTGCCATTCTGGGCGTTTAACGCCAGAAAGGTGGGGGGACCACAATTTTGTTTTCAACTCAGATTTTTTCAAACTTTCCTTTTCTTTCCCATATTTTTCTACAAAAATACATTTCAATCTCTCATCATTCACTTTCAAATTTTCAAATATCTAAAATCATTCCTCAAATCTTTCAAATCATTCCCAAATTTTGTTCAAAAAACTCACCCTTCTCTTAATTTCTGTCCATATCTTCTCAAATCTCTTTTCAAATCTCTCTTTTTTTTCGAAAACTCCCCTCCCCACCTTATAAATACACGTTCGGCCCCCTCCTTCCACCACACCATTCGAATTTCCTCCCCCCTCTCTCTCTTCTTTCTTTTCTTTTGCTTGAGGACAAGCAAACCTCTAAGTTTGGTGTGCTTTTCCGTGATCACTAAGCCAAGATTCATCAAGATCATGGCTCCTAAGGGAAAACAAACCAATTTAAGAGGAAAGAAAGAGAATAATCCAAAGAATCTTTGGAATCAAGAGAAGTTCTTAACCAAAGAACATGAAGACCATTATCACAAAATAATGGGCCTGAGGTCAGTGATCCCGGAAGTTAAATTTGATCTGAAAGAAGATGAATATCCGGGGATCCAAGAGCAAATTCGAAACAGAGGATGGGAAGTTCTAACCAATCCTGAAATAAAGGTTGGAAGGAACATGGTTCAGGAATTCTACTCAAATCTGTGGCTAACAGATAAGTAGAGAATGACTGGAACCGCATACCATACCTACAGAACCATGGTCAGAGGGAAAGTTATGTACTTCCATCTGGACAAAATAAGAGAAATCTTCAAACTACCTCAACTGCAAGATGATCCTGAATCCTTTAATAGGAGGATGGTGAGAGTAGATAAAGGGTTGGATCAAGTTCTAGAGGACATATGCCTCCCTGGAACTAAGTGGATAACCAATTCAAAGGGTGTCCCAAACCAACTCAAGAGGGGAGACCTCAAACCAATTGCAAGAGGTTGGCTAGATTTTATTGGGCGTTCCATATTGCCCACTAGCAACCGTTCTGAGGTCACCATCAAGAGAGCAGTGATGATTTATTGCATTATGCTTGGAAAAGAAGTGGAGGTTCATCATGTGATTTCTTGTGAGATCTACACAGTTGCAAATAAAAATTCCACTGAAGCCAAATTGGCTTACCCAAGCTTGATCTCCTTGCTCTGTAAAGAGGCTGGGGTGAAGATGGGAGTAGATGAGTTCATACCCATTGAACACCCAATCACCAAGAAGTCAATGGAAGGACAAATGCAAGACAACTCTATCAAGAGGAGGGCGCATGAATTCCTCCCTGAATTCCCAAGAATTGACTACTGGACCAGCCTAGAAGCATCTATCACCAAGTTGCAAGAGACTATGGAGCAACTGAAGGAAGAACAGCAGAATCAGAACTGCATGCTCTGCAAATTGCTGAAGGAACAAGAGAAGCAGGGGCGTGAACTTCAAGAGTTGAAACGCCAAAAGCTCTCCTCTCAAGCTGAGGGAGCATCCACTTCTCAAAATCAAGGTTGTTGAGTCCTAACTCTGTGAAAACCTCTATCATTAGGAGCCTATGTTTTTGCGCTTTTTGTTTTGTCTTCTATTTCTATTTTTAGTCTAATCTTATATCTATTTTTGAGTCTTGTTCTTAATTCATAATTAATAGATTTGAAATTTTATGCCTTAAAGCTATGAATGTCCTATGAATCCATCACCTCTCTTAAATGAAAAATGCTTTAATCACAAAAGAACAAGAAGTACAGGATTTCGAAATTTATCCTTGAAACTAGTTGAATTAGCTTGATGTGGTGACAATACGTTTTGTTTTCTGAATGAATGCTTGAACAGTGCATATGTCTCTTGAATTTGTTGTTTTGAGAATGTTAAAAAAATTGTTGGCTCTTGAAAGAATAAGGAAAAAGAGAACTGTTATTGAGGATCTAAAAAAATCATTTGAGTGATTCTTGAAGCAAGAAAAAGCAGTGAATACAAAAAAAAAATTTCGAAAAAAAAAGAGAGAGAAGGAGAAAAGAAAAAGAAAAAGAAAGAAATAAAGTTGTGATCCAAGGCAACAAGAGTGTGCTTAAGAACCCTGGACACCTCTAATTGGGGACTCTAGCAAAGCTGAGTCACAATCTGAAAAGGTTCACCCGATTATGTGTCTGTGGCATGTATGTATCCGGTGGTAATACTGGAAGACAGAGTGCTTTGGGCCACAGCCAAGACTCATACACTAGCTATGTTCAAGAATCATTATGCTTAACTAGGAGAATCAATAACACTATCTGAGTTTTGAGTTCTTATAGATGCCAATCATTCTGAGCTTCAAAGGATAGAGTGAGATGCCAAAACTGTTCGGAGGCAAAAAGCTACTAGTCCCGCTCATCTGATTGGAGCTATGTTTCCTTGATATTTTGGAGTCTATAGTATATTCTCTTCTTTTTATCCTATTTTGATTTTCAGTTGCTTGGGGACAAGCAACAATTTAAGTTTGGTGTTGTGATGAGCGGATAATTTATACGCTTTTTGGCATTGTTTTTAGTATGTTTTTAGTATGATCTAGTTAGTTTTTAGTATATTTTTATTAGTTTTTAGCTAAAATTCACTTTTCTGGACTTTACTATGAGTTTGTGTGTTTTTCTGTGATTTCAGGTATTTTCTGGCTGAAATTGAGGGTCCTGAGCAAAAATCTGATTCCGAGACCAAAAAGGACTGCAGATGCTGTTGGATTCTGACCTCCCTGCACTCGAAGTGGATTTTCTGGAGCTACAGAAGCCCAATTGGCGTGCTCTCAATGGCGTTGGAAAGTAGACATCCTGGGCTTTCCAGCAATATATGATAGTCCATACTTTGCCCAAGATTTGATGGCCCAAACCGGCGTAGCAATTCGGCCTCAGAAATTCCAGCGTTAAACGCCGGAACTGGCATAAAACTTGGAGTTAAACGCCCAAACTGGCATAAAAGCTGGCATTTAACTCCAGAAAAGGTCTCTACACGAAATTGCTTCATTGCTCAGCCCAAGCACACACTAAGTGGACCCAGAAGTGGATTTTTAAGTCATTTACTCATCTCTGTATACCCTAGGCTACTAGTTTACTATTAATAGGATCATTTGACATTGTATCAGTACCTCATGACACTTTACACGTTTTCTTTGTGTACTTTCCACGGCATGAGTCTCTAAATCCCATGGTTGGGGGTGAGGAGCTCTGCTGTGTCTTGATGGATTAATGCAATTACTACTGTTTCTTATTCAATCATGCTTGCTTCCATTCCAAGATAATACTTGTTCTTAACCCGGATGAATGTGATGATCCGTGACAATCATCATCATTCTCAACTATGAACGTGTGCCTGACAACCACCTCCGTTCTACCTTAGATTAAGTAGTTATCTCTTGGATTCTTTAACCGAAATCTTCGTGGTATAAGCTAGAATAGATGGCGGCATTCAAGAGAATCCGGAAGGTCTAAACCTTGTCTGTGGTATTCTGAGTAGGATTCAATGATTGAATGACTGTGACGTGCTTCAAACTCCTAGCAGGCGGGGCGTTAGTGACAGACGCAAAAGAATCGCTGGATTCTATTCCGGCCTGACCGAGAACTGACAGATGATTAGCCATGCTGTGACAGAGCATAGGAACATTTTCACTGAGAGGATGGGAGGTAGCCATTGACAACGGTGAAACCCTACATACAGCTTGCCATGGAAGGAACCTTGCGTGTTTGATGAAGAAGACAGTAGGAAAGCAGAGATTCAGAAGATGGAGCATCTCCAAAACCTCAACCTATTCTCCATTACTGCAAAACAAGTAACCATTTCACGTCCTTTTGTTTTCCACAATCAATCCTGATAATTTCTGATATCCTGACTAAGATTTACAAGATAACCATAGCTTGCTTCAAGCCGACAATCTCCGTGGGATCGACCCTTGCTCACGCAAGGTATTACTTGGACGACCCAGTGCACTTGCTGGTTAGTTGTGCGGAGTTGCAAAAGTGTGATTGCAATTTCGTGCACCAGCGTGTTTGCCTCTAACGCCAAGCAACCTTGTCAAGCCTTGGAATGAAGAAGCAAGTTGCCAACTTGGGATTGCATGGATGTGTTCATCAACAACGTAGCAAGCCTGAAGCTAAGAGGCAGAGAGAGAGCACGTTGCCAAATCAAAGTATTGGTAGGATTATATATCACTATATCTATCCAACCCCCAATCCGGTCTAGCATGAGAAAGCATTTCTAGCTTGATTTCCTTATTCCTCTTCCAAGGTTCAAAGGAAATTCAAGTATGAGCAGCTTCTCTTCTGAGACAACTACTCAATTTGATGAAGATCGAAAGCTTTCAAGTAAATCAAAGAGAAAGGAAGGAAGAAGAATGAAAACTATGATTGATCCATTGAATTATAATACAGCTCCCTAACCCAACGAAGAGGGGTTTACTTGTTCATAGCTCAATTCAAACAGAAAAGGAAAAAACTAAGAAAGTACATAAACTATATGAAAGTACAGAGAAAAATGAATTCAGGGTTTCCCAATTAGGATCCCCTGCTTTCAGCCTTCCAGTCCCCCATCTAACTTAAATTCTATCTATTTATACACTTTCATTTAGTCTTGAAGTATTTGGATGTGGGCTTTGGCCTTTGTTGAAGCTAGTTGAAAGTGGCTCTTAGTGACGTTGATGAGGACATTTGCAAACTAACGTTCATACTCTGCATGGATGCCATTTTGTATTGAAGTTGGAAGTAACGTTGGTGATCAATGTTTATATGAAAACGTTGGGTCAACGTTGCAAAATAACAGTTGGGTGTTTGCCACTAGCGTTTGACCCAACGTTGGTGCACCAAGGTTTGTTCTCCCACGTGTGCGCATCCTCCATGCATACGCATCAAAATAGGGTTTCACGCGTGCGCGTCGCTCATGCGTGTGCGAAACTTGCCAACTCCAAAAATTGAAAGTTATTGAGAACGTTGAGGGTAACGTTGGATCACCAACATTCCCTCCATCATTGGCACCTATTCTTCTTCACCATTGCCAACAATGTTGGTGAGCCAACTTTGGCCACCAACGTTGCACCTTGAGCCTGGAACGTTTGAGGCAACATTGGAGTGCCAGCTTTGGCTCCAACATTGCCCTCTACTCTTCTTCATCAATGTTTGAGGCAACGTTGGTGAGCCAGCTTTGGCTCCAACATTGTCCTCTCCTCTTTTGCACGTTTGAGGCAATGTTGATGAGCCAGCTTTGGCTCCAACGTTGCCCTCAATTCCTCTTAGCCAACGTTTGAGGCAACGTTGGTGAGCCAACTTTGGCCTCCAACGTTTCCTTCTCTTCTTCTTCCTTGCCATTCCTCTGCTTCTCTTCACATATCATTAATCAAACACAAGCATCAAAGTCTTGCCAAAATCATAAGATCATGCATCATTCATAGCATCAAGTAAATTCTTGAATAAATCTCATGAAAATGCACATAGTTAATCAAGTTTGATTGAATCCTAATGAAAACTAATGAAAACCAATGCTCAAGAAAGTGCATGAAACCTAATAAAAACTAATGAAAAAGGCTTGTGAATGTAGCCTAAGATGCCTAGGCATCACTGGTACGCCATATTATTTAGTTAGTTTGTGGTTTTCAAAATTGTAGACCATATTATTTACGCCATTGCCAGAGATTGACTGTGATTGACAACTACCCGTTGTTTGATTACCTAGATCAGACGTTCTTTGCTTTAAATTGTTTTAATTTTTTCCATTTAAGTTTTGAAAATAGTTTGGTGTTTTTCCCCTTGCTTTATTCATTCTATTTTCTTAATTTTCCCTTCCTTAGTTTCAAAATTCTTTCCTATTATTCTCACTAAATTTTCAAAATTATTGTTCTATTTTCCCTTAGTTTTATTTGCTTTATATTTTTATTTTTAATGCTTAATTTCAAAATTTTTGCTTAGTTTTTCCTATTTGGTTTCGAAAAATATGCCGCTTTATTTCAGTTTATTCTATTTGATTTCTTTTAGTCAAGTTATCTTACTGGGAATTCTCTTCACTCTGACGTAAAGATTCCTACTTTTTCTTATTTACTACTTGTTTATGAGTAGAAATAGAGACAAGAAAACTCTTTTTTATTTTAATCCTGAGATTGAAAGGACCCTTAGAAGATGCCAACAGCAGGCTAGAGCTTTTAGAGCTACTAAGAGTCTCAGAGACAATTCTAAGGAGGAAGATGAAGAATTCACCATGGAGCTAAACAACAACAATAATGTTTTTATTCCTAATGCTCTAAATGCTCCTGAGCAACCTAGATGAACTCTTAGTTCTTACACTACTCCTAATTCCACTTTCTATGGCAGTAGCATTGTTGTGCCACATATGAATGCGAAATTTGAGTTGAAGCCTCAGCTCATTACTTTGGTGCAACAAAACTTTCAGTTTCATGGACTCCTTGATGCGTGAGCATCTTTTCTTTATTTTCTTATTTATGATATGAATTTATTGTGTTTTATTTAGATTCTAGTGTTTGAGGCATATTTTGGATACTACTTTGAGGTGCATTATGGTTTTATTTATTTAAGGAAAAATCCAGGCGAGTTTGGCAGAGTTCGTGCTCAATACAAAGGAAGAAAATTGATGCTGCCAAGCTGGCACGCAATGCCACTACCTAGCATTTGGCAGCAGATACCTCGTAATGTGTGTGAGCCTTTTGTCAAATTGGCACCAAATGCCATGACCTAGTGATGAGCGGATAATTTATACGCTTTTTGGCATTGTTTTTAGGTAGTTTTTAGTATGATTTAGCTAGTTTTTAGTATATAATTATTAGTTTCCATGCTAAAATCACATTTCTGGACTTTACTATGAGTTCAGGTTTTTTTTTTGTGATTTCAAGTATTTTTTGGCTAAAATTGAGGGACCTGAGCAAAAATCTGATTCAGAGGCTGAAAAAGGACTGTAGATGCTGTTAGATTCTAAACGCCCAAACTGGCACCAAAGCTGGCGTTTAACTCCAAGAAATGCCTGTGCGCGTGAAAGCTTCAATGCTCAGCCTAAGCACACACCAAGTGGGCCCCGGAAGTGGATTTCTGCATTATTTACTTATTTCTGTAAACCCTAGGTTACTATTTCACTATAAATAGAACCTTTTACTGTTGTATTTTCATCCTGGGATGATCCTTTGATCATCTTTTGATCATCTTTGATCTTGGGATCAGGTCTTTGAACCCCTTTTTATTGTTTCATATATTTAGGAGGCATGGCCTAGACCTTGTTCTTATGTATTTTCAACGGTGGAGTTTCTACACATCATAGATTAAGGCGTGGAGCTCTGCTGTTCCTGTGAATTAATGCAATTACTACTGCTTTCTATTCAATTCAAGCTTATTCTTGTTCTAAGATATCCATTCTCTATGATGATCAAGTGCGCAAAAGGATCATTGGATCTTATTCCGACACGATCGATAACCGACAGATGATTAGCCCTACGTAACCCGTAGCCGGACCATTTTCACTGAGAGGACAGACGGTAGCCATTGACAACGGTGATCCCCCAACATACAGCTTGCCATGGAAGGGAGTACGCATGACTGGATGAAGGCAGTAGGAAAGCAGAGATTCAGGAGGAATAAAGCATCTTTATACACTTATTTGAAATTCCCACTAATGAATTACAAGGAATAAAGTATCTGGTGCACGAAATTGCAATCACACTTTTGCAACCCCGCACAACTAACCAGCAAGTGCATTGGGTCGTCCAAGTAATACCTTACGTGAGTAAGGGTCGATCCCACGGAGATTGTCGGCTTGAAGCAAGCTATGGTTATCTTGTAAATCTTAGTCAGGATATCAGAATTATCAGGATTGATTGTGAAAAGTAAAAGAACATGAAATAAGTACTTGTTTTGCAGTAATGGGGAACAGGTTGAGGTTTTGGAGATGCTACATCTTCTGAATCTCTGCTTTCCTACTGTCTTCTTCTTCAAACACGCAAGGCTCCTTCCATGGCAAGCTGTATGTAGGGTTTCACCGTTGTCAATGGCTACCTCCCATCCTCTCAGTGGAAATGTTCAACGCACCCTGTCACGGCACGGCTATCCATCTGTCGGTTCTCAATCAGGCCGGAATAGAATCCAGTGATTCTTTTGCGTCTATCACTAACGCCCCGCCTTCAGGAGTTTGAAGCTCGTCACAGTCACTCAATCATTGAATCCTACTCAGAATACCACAGACAAGGTTTAGACCTTCCGGATTCTCTTGAATACCGCCATCAGTTCTAGCTTATACCACGAAGATTCTGATTAAAGAATCCAAGAGATATCTACTTAATCTAAGGTAGAACGAAGGTGGTTGTCAGGCACACGTTCATAGTTGAGAATGATGATGATTGTCACGGATCATCACATTCATCCGGTTTAAGAACAAGTGATATCTTAGAATGGAAGCAAGCATGATTGAATAAGAAACAGTAGTAATTGCATTAATCCATCAGGACACAGCAGAGCTCCTCACCCCTAACCATGGGGTTTAGAGACTCATGCCGTGGAAAGTACACAAAGAAACGTGTAAAGTGTCATGAGGTACAAATACAATGTCAAAAGATCCTATTAATAGTAAGCTAGTAACCTAGGGTATACAGAAACGAGTAAATGACGTAAAAATCCACTTCTGGGTCCACTTAGTGTGTGCTTGGGCTGAGCATTGAAGCTTTTATGTTTAGAGACGTTTTCTGGAGTTAAACGCTAGTTCTCATGCCAGTTTGGGCGTTTAACTCCAAGTTTTATGCCAGTTCCAGCGTTAAACGCTGGAAATTCTGAGGCTGATTTGCCACGCCGGGTTGGGCCATCAAATCTCGGGCAAAGTATGGACTATTATACATTGCTGGAAAGCCCAGGATGTCTACTTTCCAATGCCGTTGGGAGCGCGCCAATTGGGCTTCTGTAGCTTCAGAAAATCCACTTCGAGTGCAGAGAGGTCAGAATCCAACAGCATCTGCAGTCCTTTCCAGTCTCTGAATCAGATTTTTGCTCAGGACCCTCAATTTCAGCCAGAAAATACCTGAAATCACAGAAAAACACACAAACTCATAGTAAAGTCCAGAAAAGTGAATTTTAACTAAAAACTAATAAAAATATACTAAAAACTAACTAGATTATACTAAAACCATACTAAAAACAATGCCAAAAAGCGTATAAATTATCCGCTCATCACAACACCAAACTTAAATTGTTGCTTGTCCCCAAGCAACTGAAAATAAAGATAGGATAAAAAGAAGAGAATATACTATAGACTCCAAAATATCAAGGAAACTTAGCTCCAATTAGATGAGCGGGACTAGTAGCTTTTTGCCTCCGAACAGTTTTGGCATCTCACCCTATCCTTTGAAGTTCCGAATGATTAGCATCTATAGGAACTCAGAATTCAGATAGTGTTATTGATTCTCCTAGTTAAGTATAATGATTCTTGAACATAGCTAGTGTATGAGTCTTGGCTGTGGCCCAAAGCACTCTGTTTTCCAGTATTACCACCGGATACATACATGCCACAGACACATAATTGGGTGAACCTTTTTAGATTGTGACCCAGCTTTGCTAGAGTCCCCAATCAGAGGTGTCCAGGGTTCTTAAGCACACTCGTTTTACCTTGGATCACAACTTTATTTCTTTCTTTTTCTTTCTCTTTCTTTCTTCTCTCTTTTTTTCGATTTTTTTTTGTATCCACTGCTTTTTCTTGCTTCAAGAATCAATTAAATGTTTTTTTAGATCCTCAATAACAGTTCTCTTTTTCCTCATCCTTTCAAGAGCCAACACTTTTTTAACATTCTCAAAACAACAAATTCAAGAGACATATGCACTGTTCAGGCATTCATTCAGAAAACAAAAAGTATTGTCACCACATCAAACTAACTCAACTAGTTTCAAGGATAAATTTCGAAATCCTGTACTTCTTGTTCTTTTGTGATTAAAGCATTTTTCATTTAAGAGAGGTGATGGATTCATAGGACATTCATAGCTTTAGGACATGAATTTTAAATTTTATTAATTATGAAATAAGAACAAGACTCAAAAATAGATAGAAGATTAGACTAGAAAAATAAAAATAGAAAACAAAAATTATTAAATAGGCTCCTAATGATAGAGGTTTTCACAGAGTTAGGATTCAACAACCTTGATTTTGAGAAGTTGATGCTCCCTCAACTTGAGATGAGAGCTTTTGGCGTTTCAACTCTTGGAGTTCACGCCCCTGCTTCTCTTGTTCCTTCAGTAATTTGCAGAGCATGCAGTTCTGATTCTGCTGTTCTTCCTTCAGTTACTCCATAGTTTCTTGTAACTTGATGATAGATGCTTCTAGGCTGGTCCAGTAGTCAATTTTTGGAAATTCAGGGAGGAACTCCTGCGCCCTCCTTTTGATAGAGTTGTCTTGCATTTGTCCTTCCATTGACTTCTTGGTGATTGGATGTTCAATGGGTATGAATTCATCTACTCCCATCTTTACCCCAGCCTCTTTACAGAGCAAGGAGATCAAGCTTGGGTAAGCCAATTTGGCTTCAGTGGAATTTTTATTTGCAATTGATGAACCTCCACTTCTTTTCCAAGCATAATGTAATGAATCATCACTGCTCTCTTGATAGTGACCTCAGAATGGTTGCTAGTGGGCAATATGGAACGCCCAATAAAGTCTAGCCAACCTCTTGCAATTGGTTTGAGGTCTCCCCTCTTGAGTTGGTTTGGGACACCCTTAGAATTGGTTATCCACTTAGTTCCAGGGAGGCATATGTCCTCTAGAACTTGATCCAACCCTTTATCTGCTCTCACCATTCTCCTATTAAAGGATTCAGGATCATCTTGCAGTTGAGGCAATTTGAAGATTTCTCTTATTTTGTCTAGATGGAAGTACATAACTTTCCCTCTGACCATGGTTCTGTAGGTATGGTAAGCAGTTCCAGTCATTCTCTGCTTATCTGTTAGCCACAGATTTGAGTAGAATTCCTGAACCATATTCCTTCCAACCTTTATCTCAGGATTGGTTAGAACTTCCCATCCTCTGTTTCGAATTTGCTCTTGGATCCCCGGATATTCATCTTCTTTCAGATCAAATTTAACTTCCGGGATCACTGACCTCAGACCCATTATTTTGTGATAATGGTCTTCATGTTCTTTGGTTAAGAACGTTTCTTGATTCCAAAGATTCTTTGGATTGTTCTCTTTCTTTCCTCTTAAATTGGTTTGTTTTCCCTTAGGAGCCATGATCTTGATGAATCTTGGCTTAGTGATCACGGAAAAGCACACCAAACTTAGAGGTTTGCTTGTCCTCAAGCAAAAGAAAGGAAAGAAGAGAGAGAAGAGAAGAGCAAATTCGAATGGTGTGGTGGAATTAGGGGGCCAAACGTGTATTTATAAAGTGGGGAGGAGAGATTTCGAAAAAAGAGAAAAATTTGAAAGAAGATTTGAGAAGATATGTAAAGAATTTGAGAGAAGGGTGATTTTTTTGAACAAGATTTTGGATTGATTTGAGAGATTTGAAGAATGATTTTAGATTTTTGAAAATTTGAAAGTGAATGATGAAAGGTTGAGATGCATTTATGTAGAAAAGTATAGGTTAGAAAAGGAAAGTTTGAAAAAATTTGATTTGAAAACAAAATCTTGGTCCCCCCACCTTTCTGGCGTTAAACGCCCAGAATGGCACCCATTCTGGCGTTTAACGCCCATTTGTTGCCCCTTGTGGGCGTTTAACGCCCAGCCAGGTGCCCTGGCTGGCGTTAAACGCCAGAATTCCTTTGTCACTGGGCGTTTTTCTAAAACGCCCAGGATGCTGCACACCTGGCGTTAAACGCCCAAAATGGTGCCCATTCTGGCGTTTAACGCCCAAAATGCCCCTTACTGGCGTTTTTTCGCCAGTAAGCTCTTTTTCTCTGCTTTTTGAGCTGAATCCTTCTGTAACTCTGTGAATTCCTTCATTTTTGATACTTGCCTTTGTAAAAACAAAACATGTAACCTGCTAATGACTGAGTTGCCTCCCAGCAAGCGCTTCTTTACTGTCTTTAGCTGGACTTTTACTGAGAATCACTCAAGTCTCAGTTTTGAGCATTCCTGCTCAAAATTACCTTCAAGATAATGCTTGATTCTCTGTCCATTAATAATGAACTTTTTGTCAGAATCAGTATCCTGAAGCTCAACATATCCATATGGTGACACTCCTGTAATCACATACGGACCCCTCCACCGGGATTTAAGTTTTCCTGGAAACAATCGGAGCCTAGAGTTGAAGAGCAGAACTTTTTGTCCTGGCTCAAAGACTCTGGTTGACAACTTCTTGTCATGCCACTTCTTTGCCTTTTCCTTATAAATTTTTGCATTTTCAAAGGCATTGAGTCTGAACTCCTCTAGTTCATTTAGCTGGAGCAATCTTTTTTCACCAGCTAACTGAGCGTCCATGTTTAGGAATCTGGTTGCCCAGTAGGCTTTATGTTCCAGTTCCACGGGCAGATGACAGGCCTTCCCATACACCAGTTGGTATGGAGAGGTTCCTATAGGAGTCTTGAATGCTGTTCTGTATGCCCACAGAGCATCATCCAAGCTCTTTGCCCAATCCTTTCTCCGGGCTATTACAGTTCGTTCCAGGATTCTTTTTAGCTCTCTGTTAGAGACTTCAGCTTGCCCATTTGTCTGTGGATGATACGGAGTTGCCACTTTGTGGCTAATTCCATATCTAACCATAGCAGAGTATAGCTGTCTATTGCAGAAATGAGTGCCCCCGTCACTGATTAGTACTCTGGGAACACCAAACCTGCTGAAGATGTGTTTCTGGAGGAATTTCAGCACGGTCTTGGTATCATTAGTGGGTGTAGCAATTGCTTCTACCCACTTAGATACATAGTCCACTGCCACCAGAATGTAAGTGTTTGAGTATGATGGTGGGAATGGCCCCATGAAGTCAATGCCCCATACATCAAACAATTCTATCTCTAATATCCCTTGTTGAGGCATGGCATATCCGTGAGGCAAGTTACCAGCTCTTTGGCAACTGTCACAGTTACGCACAAACTCTCGGGAATCTTTATAGAGAGTAGGCCAGTAGAAGCCACATTGGAGGACTTTAGTGGCTGTTCGCTCACTTCCAAAATGTCCTCCATACTGTGATCCATGGCAATGCCATATGATCCTTTGTGCTTCTTCTCTGGGTACACATCTGCGGATCATTCCGTCTGCACATCTCTTAAAGAGATATGGTTCATCCCATAGGTAGTACTTGGCATCTGAAATTAATTTCTTTCTTTGCATTCTGCTGTACTCCTGGGGTATGAACCTCACAGCTTTATAATTTGCAATATCTGCAAACCATGGAGCTTCCTGAATGGCAAAGAGTTGCTCATCTGGGAAGGTCTCAGAGATCTCAGTAGAAGGGAGGGACGCCCCAGCTACTGGTTCTATTCAGGACAGATGATCAGCTACTTGGTTCTCTGTCCCTTTTCTGTCTCTTATTTCTATATCAAACTCTTGCAGAAGCAACACCCATCTGATAAGCCTGGGTTTTGAATCCTGCTTTGTGAGTAAGTATTTAAGAGCAGCATGGTCAGTGTACACAACCACTTTGGACCCCACTAGATAGGATCTAAACTTGTCAATGGCATAGACCACTGCAAGTAACTCTTTTTCTGTGGTTGTGTAATTCTTCTGTGCGTCATTTAGAACACGGCTGGCATAATAAATGACGTGCAGAAGCTTGTTATGCCTCTGTCCCAACACTGCACCAATGGCATGGTCACTGGCATCACACATTAGTTCAAATGGTAATGTCCAATCTGGTACAGAGATGATTGGTGCTGTGACCAGCTTAGCTTTCAGGGTCTCAAATGCCTGCAGACACTGTGTGTCAAACACAAATGATGTGTCATCAGCTAGCAAGTTACTCAAAGGTTTTGCAATTTTCGAAAAATCCTTTATAAACCTTCTGTAGAATCTTGCATGCCCCAGAAAGCTTCTGATTGCCTTAACATTGGCAGGTGGTGGTAATTTTTCAATTACCTCTACCTTTGCCTTATCCACCTCTATTCCCCTGCTTGAAATTTTGTGCCCAAGGACAATTCCTTCAGTTACCATAAAGTGACATTTTTCCCAGTTTAAAACCAGGTTAGTCTCTTGGCACCTTTTCAGGACAAGTGATAGGTGGTTAAGACAGGAGCTGAATGAGTCTCCATATACTGAGAAGTCATCCATGAAGACTTCAAGAAATTTCTCCACCATATCAGAGAAGATGGATAGCATGCATCTCTGAAAGGTTGCAGGAGCATTACACAGACCAAAAGGCATCCTTCTGTAGGCAAACACGCCAGAAGGGCAAGTAAATGCTGTTTTCTCTTGGTCCTGAGGATCTACTGCAATTTGGTTGTAACCTGAATAGCCATCCAAAAAACAGTAATAATCATGACCAGCTAGTCTTTCTAGCATTTGGTCTATGAATGGTAAAGGAAAATGATCCTTTCTGGTGGCTGTATTGAGCCTTCTGTAGTCAATACACATACGCCACCCTGTGACTGTTCTTGTAGGAACCAGTTCATTTTTTTCATTATGAACCACTGTCATGCCTCCCTTTTTGGGGACAACTTGGACAGGGCTCACCCAGGGGCTATCAGAAATAGGATAAATAATCCCAGCCTCTAGTAATTTAGTGACCTCTTTCTGCACCACCTCCTTCATGGCAGGATTTAGCCTCCTCTGTGGTTGGACCACTGGTTTGGCATTATCCTCCAACAGGATTTTGTGCATGCATCTAGCTGGGCTAATGCCCTTAAGATCACTTATGGACCATCCAAGAGCTGTCTTGTGTGTCCTTAGCACTTGAATCAGTGCTTCCTCTTCCTGTGGATTTAAAGCAGAGCTTATAATCACTGGAAAAGTGTCACTTTTTCCCAGAAATGCATACTTCAGGTGCATACTTCAGGGATGGTGGTAGTGGTTTGAGTTCAGGTTTGGGAGGCTTATCCACCTCCTGAGGAATTTTCGAAAATTCATTTGTTTCCACTAATTCTTCTTGATCAGGTTGAGCATCCTTGAAGATGTCCTCAAGCTCTGATTCTACGCTTTCAGTCATATTGACCTCTTCTACCAGAAAGTCAATAATGTCAGCGCCCATGCAGTCATTTGGTGTGTCTGGATGCTGCATAGCTTTTACAGCATTCAACTTGAACTCATCCTCATTGACTCTCAGGGTTACTTCCCCTTTTTGTACATCAATGAGAGTTCGTCCAGTTGCTAGGAAAGGTCTTCCTAGAATGAGAGTTGCACTCTTGTGCTCCTCCATTTCCAGCACCACAAAGTCAGTTGGAAAGGCAAATGGCCCAACCTTGACAATCATGTCCTCTATTATTCCTGATGGATATTTAATGGAGCCATCAGCAAGTTGGAGGCATATCCGGGTTGGTTTGACTTCTCCAGTCAACCCAAGCTTTCTGATAGTGGATGCGGGTATTAGATTGATGCTTGCTCCAAGATCACATAGGGCTGTCTTGGTGCAAGCACCTTCTAATGTGCATGGTATCATAAAGCTTCCTGGATCTTGAAGCTTTTCTGGTAAGCTTTTTAGAATGACTGCACTGCATTCTTCAGTGAGAAACACTTTTTCAGTTTCTCTCCAATCCTTCTTATGACTTAAGATTTCTTTCATGCATTTAGCATAAGAAGGTATTTGCTCAAGTGCCTCTGCAAACGGAATCTTTATTTCAAGAGTCCTTAGATAATCTGCAAAACGGGCAAATTGCTTATCCTGTTCCGCTTGGCGAAGTTTTTGAGGATAAGGCATCTTGGCTTTATATTCTTCAACCTTAGATGCTGCAGGTTTATTCCTTACAGAAGTGGTTGAAGAAGCCTTGTTAGAGGGATTACTGTCAGCACTCTCAGGTGTCTGATCCTCCCTTGGCGTCTGAACGCCAGGATTGGGTGGAAAATTGGCGTTTAACGCCAACTTTTCCCCCTTTTCTGGCGTTTGAACGCCAGAACTGGGCAGGGAATGGGCGTTTAACGCCAGCTTTCCCTCCCTTTCTGGCGTTTGAACGCCAATAACATTCCTCTCTGGGCTCTTACTGTCCTCAGAGGGATTTTGAACAGTGGTTTGGTTATCCCCTGTCAATTGTTCCTTGTTTGGCTTTTTGCTACTTTGAGCAGTGTTATTCAGTGTCTTCCCACTCCTCAGTTGAACTGCTTGACATTCCTCTGTTATCTGTTTAGATATTTGCTGTTTTGCTTGATTCAACTGTAGTTCTATGTTCTTGTTAGCAACTTTAGTTTCATGGAGCATTTCTTTAAATTCTGCTAACTGTTCTGTCATCAGGAGCAATTGTTGATTAAGCTCAATCATCTGTTCTTGAGGATTAGGATCAGTGACTACTGTCATGACTTCCTCTTTTGGAGAGAACTCATTGCTAGAGTACAAATATTGGTTTCTAGCAACAGTGTCTATAAGCTCTTGAGCTTCTTCAATTGTCTTCCTCATGTGTATAGATCCACCAGCTGAGTGGTCTAAAGACATCTGAGCTTTTTCTGTAAGCCCATAGTAGAAGATGTCTAACTGTACCCACTCTGAAAACATTTCAGAGGGGCATTTTCTTAGCATACCTCTATACCTCTCCCAGGCATTAGAAAGGGATTCATTACCCTCTTGTTTAAAGCCTTGAATGTCCAGCCTTAGCGGTGTCATCCTCTTTGGAGGGTAAAAGTGATTCAGGAATTTGTCTGATAACTGTTTCCATGTCTTTATGCTTGCTGTAGGTTGGTTATTCAACCATCTTTTAGCTTGATCTTTTACAGCAAATGGAAACAGTAATAGTCTGTAGACATCCTGATCCACCTCTTTATCATGTACTGTGTCAGCAATTTGTAAGAACTGTGCCAGAAACTCAGTAGGCTCTTCTTGTGGAAGACCGAAATACTGGTAATTTTGCTGCACTATAATAATGAGTTGAGGATTTAGCTCAAAACTGCTTGCTTTGATGGGAGGTGTACAGATGCTACTCCCATATGCAGCTGTAATGGGGTTAGCATATGATCCCAAAGTCCTTTTGGACTGATCAATCCCACTTAAGTCCATAATGGATAAAGGGAAATGATATGGATTGCAAATAGATAAATTTTGTTTTTTTTTTGAATTAACCGAAAAAATAAAATAAAACAAAAGGAAATTAAAATAAAAAATTCGAAAATCAAAAAGAAAATAAGATCAAAGCAAATTGAGAACTGAATCAATTAGTTAATTAAAAAGATTTTGAGATTAGCAATTAGAAAGATATGATTGAAAAATTTTTATGAAAAAGATTTGATTTTTGAAAAGAGGAAAGAGAAAAACAACAAAATGACACCAAACTTAAAATTTTTAGAAAATCAAACACTAATTTTTCGAAAATTTTTAAGGGAAAAACACAAAGAGGACACCAAACTTAGAATTTTTAAAGATAAAAAAGAGACTAAGGACATGCAAATTCGAAAATTAAAAGAAAAACAAAAGCATGCAATTGACACCAAACTTAAAATATGAAACTAGACTCAACTAAAAGACTCTAAACCAACAAAAATAAACAGTCCTAATCTAAGCAACAAGATAAGCCGTCAGTTGTCCAAACTCGAACAATCCCCGGCAACGGCGCCAAAAACTTGGTGCACGAAATTGCAATCACACTTTTGCAACCCCGCACAACTAACCAGCAAGTGCACTGGGTCGTCCAAGTAATACCTTACGTGAGTAAGGGTCAATCCCACGGAGATTGTCGGCTTGAAGCAAGCTATGGTTATCTTGTAAATCTTAGTCAGGATATCAGAATTATCAGGATTGATTGTGAAAAGTAAAAGAACATGAAATAAGTACTTGTTTTGCAGTAATGGGGAACAGGTTGAGGTTTTGGAGATGCTACATCTTCTGAATCTCTGCTTTCCTACTGTCTTCTTCTTCAAACACGCAAGGCTCCTTCCATGGCAAGCTGTATGTAGGGTTTCACCGTTGTCAATGGCTACCTCCCATCCTCTCAGTGGAAATGTTCAACGCACCCTGTCACGGCACGGCTATCCATCTGTCGGTTCTCAATCAGGCCGGAATAGAATCCAGTGATTCTTTTGCGTCTGTCACTAACGCCCCGCCTTCAGGAGTTTGAAGCTCGTCACAGTCACTCAATCATTGAATCCTACTCAGAATACCACAGACAAGGTTTAGACCTTCCGGATTCTCTTGAATGCCGCCATCAGTTCTAGCTTATACCACGAAGATTCTGATTAAAGAATCCAAGAGATATCTACTTAATCTAAGGTAGAACGGAGGTGGTTGTCAGGCACACGTTCATAGTTGAGAATGATGATGATTGTCACGGATCATCACATTCATCCGGTTTAAGAACAAGTGATATCTTAGAATGGAAGCAAGCATCATTGAATAAGAAACAGTAGTAATTGCATTAATCCATCAGGACACAGCAGAGCTCCTCACCCCCAACCATGGGGTTTAGAGACTCATGCCGTGGAAAGTACACAAAGAAACGTGTAAAGTGTCATGAGGTACAGATACAATGTCAAAAGATCCTATTAATAGTAAGCTAGTAACCTAGGGTATACAGAAATGAGTAAATGAGGTAAAAATCCACTTCTGGGTCCACTTAGTGTGTGCTTGGGCTAAGCATTGAAACTTTTATGTGTAGAGACGTTTTCTGGAGTTAAACGCCAGTTCTCATGCCAGTTTGGGCGTTTAACTCCAAGTTTTATGCCAGTTCCAGCGTTAAACGCTGGAAATTCTGAGGCTGATTTGCCACGCCGGTTTGGGCCATCAAATCTCGGGCAAAGTATGGACTATTATACATTGCTGGAAAGCCCAGGATGTCTACTTTCCAATGCCATTGTGAGCGCGCCAATTGAGCTTCTGTAGCTCCAGAAAATCCACTTCGAGTGCAGGGAGGTCAGAATCCAATAGCATCTCCAGTCCTTTCCAGTCTCTGAATAAGATTTTTGCTCAGGACCCTCAATTTCAGCCAGAAAATACCTGAAATCACAGAAAAACACACAAACTCATAGTAAAGTCCAGAAAAGTGAATTTTAACTAAAAACTAATAAAAATATACTAAAAACTAACTAGATTATACTAAAAACATACTAAAAACAACGCCAAAAAGCGTATAAATTATCCGCTCATCAGTATCTCTATCTTATTTTATATTTTATTCATCTTTTAATTATCAAAACCCCATAACCATTTAAATCTGCC
The DNA here is from genome assembly GCF_003086295.3 of Arachis hypogaea. NCBI lineage: Eukaryota > Viridiplantae > Streptophyta > Magnoliopsida > Fabales > Fabaceae > Arachis > Arachis hypogaea. Next base: position 46,751,288 of record NC_092045.1, on the reverse strand, counting down.
TAAATGAGATTTACAAGGTGACCATAGCTTGCTTCAAGCCGACAATCTCTGTGGGATCGACCCTTACTCACGTAAGGTATTACTTGGACGACCTAGTACACTTGCTGGTCAGCTGCACGGAGTTGTGAAGAAAGTGTGTGATCACGATTCCGTGTACCAAGTTTTTGGCGCCGTTGCCGTGGATTGTTCGAGTTTGGACAACTGACGGTTCATCTTGTTGCTTAGATTAGGTATTTTTCTTTTTATTTTCTTCTTCAGAATTTTTTAGAATGAATTCTAGAGTTTCAGATGATGCTTTTATCATCACAGGAGCTAGTTGATTCTCATCAATTTGGCTGTTGTATGTAATGTCCTGCTGAAGCTTGGTTGACCATGTCTAATCTTTTTAGACTGAAGCTTTAGACTAATATTGCATGATTCCCGGAATTTGTATTAAAAATTTTGAGTTTCTTATTTTCTTTTTCAAAATAATTTTTGAAAAAATACAAAAAAATTATAAAATCATAAAATCAAAAATATTTTGTGCTTCTTGTTTGAGTCTAGTGTCAATTTTTAAGTTTGCTGTCAATTGCATGTTTTCATTTTTCTTGCAAATTTTCGAAAACTCATGCATGGTGTTCTTCATGATCTTCAAGTTGTTCTTGATGATTTTACTTGTCTAATCTTTAAATTCTCTTGTTTTGTGTCTTTTGTTGTTTCTCATCTGCATTCTCAATTTGTTAGTGTCTCTAGTATGAAAATTTCTATGTTTGTTGTCTTGCATGTCTTTCTTTTCTTAAAAATTTTCAAAAATATATTCTTAATGTTCATCTTGACATTCAAAGTGTTCTTGCATGCATTGTTTATTTGATCTTTGTTTTTCATGATTAGTTTCATTTTGTTGTTTTTCTCTCTCATCATTAAAAATTCAAAAAAAAAATTCAAAACTATGTCTTTTCAAGTCAATAATACAGAGAATTGAAGATTCAGAACATACAGCAGAAGAATCACAGAGAAAAAGCTGGGCATTCAAAACACCCAGTGAGGAAGGAATTCTGGCGTTTAAACGCCAGCCAGGGTACCTGGTTGGGTGTTTAACGCCCAAGGAGGTAACCAAATGGGCGTTAAACGCTAGAATGGATACCATTCTGGGCGTTTAATGCCAGGATAGCACCAAGGAGGTAGTTTTGTTTTCAATTCAAATCTTTTTCAAATTTTCATGTTTTAAAACTAATTTTTCAAAATCTTATCTTTTCCATATCCTCTCATATCAATCATATCTTTTTCAAAATCAAATCTTTTTCATTTATTCTTTCAATATTTTTGAATATCCTTGCTAACAATTAATGCTGTGATTCAAAAATATCAAGTTTGTTACTTTCCTCTTAAGAAAGGTTCAATATTTGAATTTTAGAATCAAATCTTTTAATTTCTTGTTAGTCAAGTCATCAATTTTAAAAATCAAATCTTTTTCAACCATGTCTTTTCAATCATATGTTTTCAAATATATCTTTTTAAAAATTAAATCTTTTTCAAATCATATCTTTTTCAAATTTTAATTTCAAAATCTTTTTCTAACTTCTTATCTTTAATTTCTCTCTCTCTCTAATTTTCGAAAATCACTAACAACCTTTTTTTCTTTTTTTTTCAAAAACCTTTTTAATTAACTAATTGTTTTAAACTCTAATCTTATTTTATTTAAAAATTTTCGAAAAATTCTCTCTCTCCCATCTCTTTCTATTTAATCACTAACACTTATCCTCCTTTAATAATTCGGACCCTCTCCCTCTCTATAAGTTTGAACTCTTCTCTCTACCTCATCCTTCTATTCCTATTTTCCTCTGACACCTCAAGGAATCTCTATACTGTGACATAGAGGATTCCATACTTTCTTTGTTTTCTTCTCTTTTATATGAGTAGGAACAAAGATAAAGGCATTCTTGTTGAAGCTTATCCGATCCTGAACCTGAATGGACTCTAAAGAGGAAGCTAAGAGAAGCTAAAGCATAACTCTCTGGAGAGGACCTGATAGAAATCTTTGAAAAAGAAGAAGACATGGCAACCGAAAATAACAACAATGCCAACAATGCAAGGAAGGTGCTTGGTGACTTTACTACACCAACTCCCGACTTCTATGGGAGAAGCATCTCTATTCCTGCCATTGGAGCAAACAACTTTGAGCCTAAGCCTCAATTAGTTTCTCTGATGCAACAGAATTGTAAGTTTCAAGGACTTCTATTGGAAGATCCTCATCAGCTCTTGGCTGAATTTTTGCAAATCTGTGACACTGTTAAGACCAGTGGAGTTGATCCCGAGGTCTACAGACTTATACTTTTCCCTTTTACTGTAAGAGACAGAGCTACTATATGGTTGAACTCACAATCTAAAGACAGTCTGAACTCTTGGGAAGAACTAGTCAATGCCTTCTTAGCCAAATTCTTTCCATCTCAAAAGATGAGTAAGCTTAGAGTGGAAGTTCAAACCTTCAAACAGAAAGAAGGTGAATCCCTCTATGAAGCCTGGGAAAGATACAAGCAATTGATCAGAAGGTGTCCCTTTGACATGCTTTCAAAATGGAGCATCATAGGTATCTTCTATGATGGCCTGTCTGAGTTATCCAAGATGTCATTGGACCATTCTGTAGGCAAATCTATTCATTTGAAGAAAATGCTTGCAGAAGCCCAGGAACTCAGAAGAAAGTAGTTCATGAGATTGATACTCTGAATACCATATTAGCTCAGAATAAAATATTGACTCAGCAAGTCAATATGATTTCTCAGTATCTGATTGGATTGCAAGCTGCATCCGACAGTGCTAAAGAAGCCTCCTCTAAAGGAGAAGCTTATGACCCTGAAAATCCTACAATGGATGTGGTGAATTACATGGGAGAACCCTATGGAAACACCTATAATTCTTCATGGAGGAATCACCCAAATTTCTCATGGAAGGATCAACAGAAGCCTCAACAAGGCTTCAATAACAATAATGGTGGGTGAAACAGGTTTGGTAATAGCAAGCCTTTTCCATCATCTTCTCAGCAACAGACAGAGAACTCTAAACAGAATAGTTCTGGCTTAGCACCCATGGTCTCTGATCTATCTAAGACCACACTAAGTTTCAGAATGAAACAAGATCCTCCATTAGAAATTTGGAGGCACAAGCGGGTTAGCTGAGTAAAAAGGTTATTGAAACTCCTCCTAGCACTCTCCCAAGCAATAAAGAAGAAAATCCCTAGAGAGAGTGCAAGGCCATAACCATGAACAACATGGCCGAACCTGGAGAGAGTGTGGAGGACGTGATTCCCATTGAGAAAAACCTCATGGGATGTCCTCTAAACGAAAAGGAGTTCCCCTTTGAGGAACTAAGGGAATCTGAGGCTCACACAAAGACCATAGAGATTCCATTGAACCTACTTCTGCCATTCCTGAGCTCTGAAGAATATTCTTCTTCTAAAGTAGATGAAGTTACTACTCAAGAGCAAGATGCTAAGTACCTTGGAGCAATCATGAAGCTGAATGCCAAGTTATTTGGTAATGAGACTTGGGAGGATGAACCTCCATTGCTCATTGATGAACTAAACGCCTTGGCTCAGGTGAAGATACCTCAAAAGAAAGAGGATCCTGGAAGGTTCTTAACACCATGTACCATAGGCACCATGACTTTTGAGAAGATTTGTGTGACCTGGGGTCAGGCATAAAACTCATGCCACTCTCTGTAATGGAGAAACTGGGAATCTTTGAGGTTGGTGCACGAAATTGTGATCAATACTTTTCACAAATCAAATAATCCCCGGTAATGAATCCAAAAACTTGGTGTTCAATACCATGGCATAAACACAACTTCGCACAACTAACCAGCAAGTGTACTGGGTCGTCCAAGTAATAAACCTTACGCGAGTAAGGGTCGATCCCACAGAGATTGTTGGTATGAAGCAAGCTATGGTCACCTTGTAAATCTTAGTCAGGCAAACTCAAATAGATATGGGTGATATACGAATAAAACATAAAGATAAAGATAGAGATACTTATGTAATTCATTGGTGGGAATCTCAGATAAGCGTATGGAGATGCTGTGTTCCTTCCGTCTCTCTGCTTTCCTACTGTCTTCATCCAATCCTTCTTACTCCTTTCCATGGCAAGCTTATGCAAGGGTTTCACCGTTGTTAGTGTTTACCTCCCATCCTCTCAGTGGAAATGTTCAACGCACCCTGTCACGGCACGGCTATCCATCTGTCGGTTCTCAATCAGGCCGGAATAGAATCCAGTGATTCTTTTGCGTCTGTCACTAATGCCCCGCCTTCAGGAGTTTGAAGCTCGTCACAGTCATTCAATCATTGAATCCTACTCAGAATACCACAGACAAGGTTAGACCTTCCGGATTCTCTTGAATGCCGCCATCAGTTCTAGCCTATACCACGAAGACTCTGATCTCACGGAATGGCTGGCTCGGTTGTCAGGCGAGCACTCGGTTGTCACGCGATCAACCATGCATCGTGTATCAGGAATCCAAGAGATATTCACCCAATCTAAGGTAGAACGGAGGTGGTTGTCAGGCACACGTTCATAGGTGAGAATGATGATGAGTGTCACGGATCATCACATTCATCAAATTGAAGAACAAGTGATATCTTAGAACAAGAACAAGCGGAATTGAATAGAGGAACAATAGTAATTGCATTAATACTCGAGGTACAGCAGAGCTCCACACCTTAATCTATGGTGTGTAGAAACTCCACCGTTGAAAATACATAAGAACAAGGTCTAGGCATCGCCGAATGGCCAGCCTCCCAAAGAGGGTTCAATCATAAAAACATGATCAAAAGCTCTAAATACAATAGTAAAAGGTCCTATATATAGAGAACTAGTAGCCTAGGGTGTACAGAGATGAGTAAATGACATAAAAATCCACTTCTGGGCCCACTTGGTGTGTTCTTGGGCTGAGCATTGAAGCATTTTCTTGTAGAGACTCTTCTTGGAGTTAAACGCCAGCTTTTATGCCAGTTTGGGCGTTTAACTCCCATTCTTGTGCCAGTTCCAGCGTTTAACGCTGGGAATTCTGAGGGTGACTTTGAACGCCGGTTTGGGCCATCAAATCTTGGGCAAAGTATGGACTATCATATATTTCTGGAAAGCCCAGGATGTCTACTTTCCAACGCCGTTGAGAGCGCGCCAATTGGGCTTCTGTAGCTCCAGAAAATCCGCTTCGAGTGCAGGGAGGTCAGAATCCAACAGCATCTGCAGTCCTTTTTAGTCTCTGAATCAGATTTTTGCTCAGGTCCCTCAATTTCAGCCAGAAAATACCTGAAATCACAGAAAAACACACAAACTCATAGTAAAGTCCAGAAAGGTGAATTTTAACTAAAAACTAATAAAAATATACTAAAAACTAACTAGATCATACTAAAAACATACTAAAAACAATGCCAAAAAGCGTACAAATTATCCGCTCATCACAACACCAAACTTAAATTGTTGCTTGTCCTCAAGCAACTGAAAATCAAATAAGATAAAAAGAAGAGAATATGCAATGAATTCCAAAAACATCTATGAAGATCAGTATTAATTAGATGAGCGGGGCTTTTATCTTTTTGCATCTGAACAGTTTTGGCATCTCACTCTATCCTTTGAAATTCAGAATGATTGGCTTCTTTAGGAACTCAGAATCCAGATAGTGTCATTGATTTTCCTGGTTAAGTATGATGATTCTTGAACACAGCTACTTATTGAGTCTTGGTCGTGGCCCAAAGCACTCTGTCTTCCAGTATTACCACCGGATACATACATGCCACAGACACATAATTGGGTGAACCTTTTCAGATTGTGACTCAGCTTTGCTAGAGTCCCCAGTTAGAGGTGTCCAGGGTTCTTAAGCACACTCTTTTTGCCTTGGATCACAACTTTATTTCTTTCTTTTTCTTTCTTTTTCTTTTTCTCTTTTTTTTTCCGAATTTTTTTTTTGTATTCACTGCTTTTTTTCTTGCTTCAAGAATCATTTTTATGATTTTTCAGATCCTCAGTAACATGTCTCCTTTTTCATCATTCTTTCAAGAGCCAATATTCATGAACCACAAATTCAAAAGACATATGCACTGTTTAAACATACATTCAGAAAACAAAAGTATTGCCACCACATCAAAATAATTAAACTGTTATAAAATTCAGAATTCATGCAATTCTACTCTTTTTCAATTAAGAACATTTTTTATTTAAGAGAGGTGATGGATTCATAGGACATTCATAACTTTAAGGCATAGACACTAAGACACTAATGATCACAAGACACAAACATAGACAAACATAAGCACTAAAATTCGAAAAACAGGAAAATAAAGAACAAGGAAATTAAAGAACGGGTCCACCTTAGTGATGGCGGCTTGTTCTTCCTCTTGAAGATCCTATGGAGTGCTTGAGCTCCTCAATGTCTCTTCCTTGTCTTTGTTGCTCCTCTCTCATGATTCTTTGATCTTCTCTAATTTCACGGAGGAGAATGGAATGTTCTTGGTGCTCCACCCTTAGTTGTCCCATGTTGGAACTCAATTCTCCTAGGGAGGTGTTTAGTTGCTCCCAATAGTTTTGTGGAGGAAAGTGCATCCCTTGAGGAATCTCAGGGATCTCATGATGAGTGGGATCTCTTGTGTGCTCCATCCTTTTCTTAGTGATGGGCTTGTCCTTATCAATGGGGATGTCTCCCTCTATGTCAACTCCAACTAAATAACAGAGGTGACAAATGAGATGAGGAAAGGCTAACCTTGCCAAGGTAGAGGACTTGTCCGCCACCTTATAAAGTTCTTGGGATATCACCTCATGAACTTCTATTTCTTCTCCAATCATGATGCTATGAATCATGATAGCCCGGTCTATAGTAACTTCGGACCGGTTGCTAGTGGGAATGATTGAGCGTTGGATAAACTCCAACCATCCTCTAGCCACGGGTTTGAGGTCATGCCTTCTCAGTTGAACCGGCTTCCCTCTTGAATCTCTCTTCCATTGGGTGCCCTCTTCACATATGACTGTGAGGACTTGGTCCAACCTTTGATCAAAGTTGACCCTTCTAGTGTAAGGATGTTCATCTCCTTGCATCATGGGCAAGTTGAATGCCACCCTTACATTTTCCGGACTAAACTCCATGTATTTCCCCCGAACCATAGTAAGCCGATTCTTTGGGTCCGGGTTCACACTTTGATCATGGTTCTTGGTGATCCATGCATTGGCATAGAACTCTTGAACCATTAAGATTCCGACTTGTTGAATGGGGTTGGTAAGAACTTCCCAACCTCTCCTTCGGATCTCATGTCGGATCTCCGGATATTCACTCTTTTTGAGTTTGAAAGGGACCTCGGGGATCACCTTCTTCAAGGCCACAACTTCATAGAAGTGGTCTTGATGCACCCTTGAGATGAATCTCTCCATCTCTCATGACTCGGAGGTAGAAGCTTTTGCCTTCCCTTTCGTCTTTCTAGAGGTTTCTCCGGCCTTGGATGCCATAAATGGTTATGGAAAAACAAAAAGCAATGCTTTTACCACACCAAACTTAAAAGGTTTGCTCGTCCTCGAGCAAAAGAAGAAAGAAGAGAGTAGGAGAAGAAGAAATGAAGGAGATGGGGGAGGCTTTGTGGTTCGGCCAAAGGAGGAGAAAGAGTGTTTATGTTGTGTGAAAATGAAGGAGTGAAGATGGGTTTATATAGGAGTGGGGGAGGGTGATGGTTCGGTCATGTACGGGAGGGTTTGGGAGGGAAAGTGGTTTGAATTTGAAGGGTGAAGTAGATGGGGTTTTATGAAGGATAGATGTGAGTGGTGAAGAGAAAGATGGGATTTGATAGGTGAAGGGTTTTTTGGGGAAGAGGTGTTGAGGTGATTGGTGAATGGGTGAAGAAGAGAGAGAGTGGTGGGGTAGGTGGGGATCCTGTGGGGTCCACAGATCCTGAGGTGTCAAGGAAAAGTCATCCCTGTACCAAGTGGCAAGCAATAATGCGTTTTGAGCCAATTCTGGCGTTAAACGCCGAGCTGGTGCCCATTTCTGGCGTTTAACGCCAAGTGCTTGCCCTTTTCTGGCATTTAACGCCAGTCTGGTGCCCCTTTCTGGCGTTAAACACCCAGAATGGTGCCAGAATGGGCGTTAAACGCCCATCTGCTAGCCTTACTGGCATTTAAACGCCAGTAGGTTCTTCCTCCAGGGTGTGCTGTTTTTCTTCCTGTTTTTCATTCTATTTTTGCTTTTTCAATTGATTTTGTGACTTCTCATGATCATTAACCTACAAAAGAACATAAAATAACAAAAGAGAATAGATAAAATATAACATTGGGTTGCCTCCCAACAAGCGCTTCTTTAATGTCATTAGCTTGACAGTGGACTCTCATGGAGCCTCACAGGTGCTCAGAGCAATGTTGGAACCTCCCAACACCAAACTTAGAGTTTGAATGTGGGGGTTCAACACCAAACTTAGAAGTTGGTTGTGGCCTCCCAACACCAAACTTAGAGTTTGACTGTGGGGGCTCTGTTTGGCTCTGTTTTGAGAGAAGCTCTTCATGCTTCCTCTCCATGGTGACAGAGGGACATCCTTGAGACTTAAACACAAAGGATTCTTCATTCACTTGAATGATCAATTCTCCTCCATCAACATCAATTACAGCCTTTGCTGTGGCTAGGAAGGGTCTGCCAAGGATGATGGATTCATCCATGCACTTCCCAGTCTCTAGGACTATGAAATCAATAGGGATGTAATGGTCTTCAACCTTAACCAGAACATCCTCTACAAGTCCATGGGCTTGTTTTCTTGAGTTGTCTGCCATCTCCAGTGAGATTCTTGCAGCTTGTACCTCAAAGATCCCTAGCTTCTCCATTACAGAGAGAGGCATGAGGTTTACACTTGACCCTAAGTCACACAAGGCCTTCTTGAAGGTCATGGTGCCTATGGTACAAGGTATGGAAAACTTCCCAGGATCTTGTCTCTTTTGAGGTAATTTCTGCCTAGACAAGTCATCCAGTTCCTTGGTGAGCAAAGGGGGTTCATCCTCCCAAGTCTCATTTCCAAATAACTTGTCATTTAGCTTCATGATTGCTCCAAGGTATTTAGCAACTTGCTCTTCAGTGACATACTCATCCTCTTCAGAGGAAGAATACTCATCAGAGCTCATGAATGGCAGAAGTGAGTCCAATGGAATCTCTATGGTCTCATTTTGAGCCTCAGATTCCCATGGTTCCTCATTGGGGAACTCATTGGAGGTTAGTGCACGCCCATTGAGGTGTTCCTCAGTGGCGTTCACTTCTTCTCTTTCCTCTCCAAATTTGGCCATGTTGATGGCCTTGCACTCTCCTTTTGGATTTTCTTCTGTATTGCTTGGAAGAGTACTTGGAGGGAGTTCAGTAACTTTCTTGCTCAGCTGTCCCACTTGTGCCTCCAAGTTCCTAATGGAGGACCTTGTTTCAGCCATGAAACTTTGAGTGGTTTTGATTAGATCAGAGACCATGGTTGCTAAGTCAGAGGGGTTCTGTTTAGCATTCTCTGTCTGTTGCTGAGAAGATGATGGAAAAGGCTTGCCATTGCTAAACCTGTTTCTTCCACCATTATTGTTGTTGAAACCTTGTTGAGGTCTCTGTTGATCCTTCCATGAAAAATTTGGATGGTTTTTCCATGAAGGATTATAGGTGTTTCCATAGGGTTCTCCCATGTAATTCACCTCTTCTATTGAAGGATTCTCAGGATCATAAGCTCCTTCCTCAGATGAAGCTTCCTTAGTACTGCTTGGTTCATTATGCATTCCAGACAGACTTTGAGAAATCATATTGACTTGTTGGGTCAATATTTTGTTCTGTGCCAATATGGCATTCAGAGTGTCAATCTCAAGAACTCCTTTCTTCTGACTAGTCCCATTGTTCACAGGATTTCTCTCAGAAGTGTACATGAATTGGTTATTTGCAACCATTTCAATTAGCTCTTGAGCTTCTGTAGGCGTCTTCTTCAGATGAAGAGAGCCTCCAGCAGAGCTATCCAAGGACATCTTGGACAGTTTAGAGAGACCATCATAGAAAATTCCTATGATGCTCCATTCAGAAAGCATGTCAGAGGGACATTTTCTGATCAATTGTTTGTATCTTTCCCAAGCTTCATAGAGGGATTCTCCTTCCTTCTGTCTGAAGGTTTGGACTTCCACTCTAAGCTTACTCAATTTTTGAGGTGGAAAGAACTTTGCCAAGAAGGCATTGACTAGCTTTTCCCAAGAGTCCAGGCTTTTTTTAGGTTGAGAGTCAACCATGTTCTAGCTCTGTCTCTTACAGCAAAAGGGAATAGCATAAGTCTGTAGACCTCAGGGTCAACCCCATTAGTCTTGACAGTGTCACAGATTTGCAAGAACTCAGCTAAAAACTGATGAGGATCTTCCAGTGGAAGTCCATGGAACTTGCAATTCTGTTGCATTATAGAAACTAGTTGAGGCTTAAGCTCAAAGTTGTTTGCTCTAATGGCAGGGATAGATATGCTTCTCCCATAGAAATCGGGAGTAGGTGCAGTAAAGTCACCCAGCACCTTCCTTGCATTGTTGGCATTGTTGTTTTCGGCTGCCATATGTTCTTCTTCTTTGAAGAATTCGGTCAGGTCCTCTAAAGAGAGTTGTGCTTTGGCTTCTCTTAGCTTTCTCTTCAAGGTCCTTTCAGGTTCAGGATCAGCTTCAACAAGAATGCCTTTGTCTTTGCTTTTGCTCATATGAGAGAGAAGAGAACAAGAAATGTGGAATCCTCTATGTCACAGTATAGAGATTCCTTGAAGTGTCAGAGGAAAAGAAGAGTAGAAGACAGAAGTAGAAAATTCGAACTTATCAAAGGAGATGGAGTTCGAATTTTGCATTAAGGAATAGTGTTAGTCCATAAATAGAAGGATGTGAGAAGAAAGGAAGAAGTTTTCGAAAATTAAGTTAAAAGATTTTGAAAACATTTTGAAAAACACTTAATTGATTTTCGAAAATAAGAGTGAAAAAGAAATCAAGTGATTTTTGAAAAAGATTTTGAAATTAGAAATCAAAAAGATTTGATTGAAAACTATTTTGAAAAAGATGTGATTAAAAAGATTTGATTGAAAAGTTATGGTTTTAAAAAGATATGATTGAAAAGATATGATTTGAAAACAATTTTAAAAAGATTTGATTTTAAAAATTAATGACTTGCCTAACAAGAAAAGATATGATTCAAACATTAAACCTTTCTCAACAGAAAAGGCAACATACTTAAAATGTTCAATCAAATCATTAATTGTTAGTAAGTATCTTTGAAAAAGGAAAGAAATTGATTTTGAAAACATTTGATTGAAAAGTTATGATTTGAAAAAGATTTGATTTTGAAAAACTTTGAAAACTTGAAAAAAATTTGATTTGAAAACAAAATCTTCCCCCTTGTGCCATCCTGGCGTTAAACGCCCAGAATGGTGCACATTGTGGCGTTTAACACCCAAACTACTACCCTTTTGGGCGTTAAACGCCCAGCCAGGCACCCTGGCTGGCGTTTAAACGCCAGTCTGTCTTCTTCACTGGGCATTTTTGAATGCCCAGCTTTTTCTGTGTGATTCCTCTGCAGTATGTTCTGAATCTTCAATTCTCTGTATTATTGACTTGAAAAGACACAAATTAAAAATATTTTTGGATTTTTAATAATAAGGAATAATCAAAATGCAACTAAAATCAAATAATAATGCATGCAAGACACCAAACTTAGCAGTTTGTATACCATTGACACTAACAAAATGAGAATGCATATAACAAAACACTAAAGTCAATAGAATTCAAAGATCAAAACAAAGAAATCATCAAGAACAACTTGAAGATCAATGAGGACACATGCATGAATGCAATAAGAATAGAAACATGCAATTGATACTAAACTTAAGATGAGACTCTAGACTCAAACAAGACATATTTTTGGATTTTATGATTTTGTAATTTTTTTGTGCTTTTTCGAAAATTAAGTGAAAAGGAAAATAAAGGTATCAAAATTCTTAATGAGAATTCCAGGAATCATGCAATGTTAGTCTAAAGCTTTAGTCTAAAGAAATTAGACATGGCTAGCCAAGCTTCAGCAGGACATTGCATTCAAGAGCTAAATTGATGAGGATCAATCAGCTTTGGTGATGATAAGAACATCACCTTGAAACACTAGAATTCATTCTTAAGAACTCTGAAGAAAAAAAAATACCTAATCTAAGCAACAAGATGAACCGTCAGTTGTCCAAACTCAACAATCCCCGGCAACGGCGCCAAAAACTTGGTGTTGTTACCGGATCTTGGCACTGATGTTACCAAAAGCTTGCTCAAAACTTGAACAATCCCCGGCAACGGCGCCAAAAACTTGGTGCGCGAAATTGTGAACAATACTTTTCACAACTCTCATAATCCCCGGTCATGAACCCCAAGAACTTGGTGTTCAATACCATGGCATTACACAACTTCGCACAACTAACCAGCAAGTGCACTGGGTCGTCCAAGTAATAAACCTTACGCGAGTAAGGGTCGATCCCACGGAGATTGTTAGTATGAAGCAAGCTATGGTCATCTTGTAAATCTTAGTCAGGCAAACTCAAATGGATATGGTGATGAACGAAAATAAACATAAAGGTAAAGATAGAGAAACTTATGTAATTCATTGGTAGGAACTTCAGATAAGCGCATGAAGATGCCTTCCCTTCCGTCTCTCTGCTTTCCTACTATCTTCATCCAATCCTTCTTACTCCTTCCCATGGCAAGCTTGTGTAGGGTTTCACCGTTGTCAATGGCTACCTCCCATCCTCTCAGTGAAAACGATTGCATATGCTCTGTCACAGCACGCGGAATTTAGCTGTCGGTTCTCGGTCAGGCCGGAATAGAATCCATCGATTCTTTTGCGTCTGTCACTAACGCCCCGCCTACTAGGAGTTTGAAGCACGTCACAGTCATTCAATCATTGAATCCTACTCAGAATACCACAGACAAGGTTAGACCTTCCGGATTCTCTTGAATGCTGCCATCAGTTCTTGCCTATACCACAAAGATTCCGATTAAAGAACCCAAGAGATAAACACCCAATCTAAGGTAGAACGGAGGTGGTTGTCAGTCACACGTTCATAGGTGAGAATGATGATGAGTGTCACGGATCATCACATTCATCAAGTTGAAGAACAAGTGATATCTTGGACAAAGAACAAGCGGAATTGAATAGAAGAACAATAGTAATTGCATTAATACTCGAGGTACAGCAGAGCTCCACACCTTAATCTATGGTGTGTAGAAACTCCACCGTTGAAAATACATAAGAACAAGAGTGATCATTGGTTTCGGCCCCAGAGAGGGAACCAGAAAAACCAAGATGAAAATACAATAGTAAAAGGTCCTATATATAGAGAACTAGTAGCCTAGGGTGTACAGAGATGAGTAAATGACATAAAAATCCACTTCCGGGCCCACTTGGTGTGTGCTTGGGCTGAGCAATGAAGCATTTTCGTGTAGAGACTCTTGTTGGAGTTAAACGCCAGCTTTTATGCCAGTTTGGGCGTTTAACTCCCATTTAGGTGCCAGTTCCGGCGTTTAACGCTGGAATTTCTGAGGGTGACTTTGAACGAAAGTTTGGGCCATCAAATCTTGGGCAAAGTATGGACTATTATATATTGCTGGAAAGCCCAGGATGTCTACTTTCCAACGCCGTTGAGAGCGCGCCAATTGGGCTTCTGTAGCTCCAGAAAATCCACTTCGAGTGCAGGGAGGTCAGAATCCAACAGCATCTGCAGTCCTTTTCAGTCTCTGAATCAGATTTTTGCTCAGGTCCCTCAATTTCAGCCAAAAAATACCTGAAATCACAGAAAAACACACAAACTCATAGTAAAGTCTAGAAAAGTGAATTTTAACTAAAAACTAATAAAAATATACTAAGAACTCAACTAAAACTACCAAAAATATACTAAAAACAATGCCAAAAAACGTATAAATTATCCGCTCATCAATAAGCCCATCACTAAAAAGAGGATGGAGCAAACAAGAGATCCCACCCATGGACCTCAACAAGAGCATGAGGAAGTCCCTCATTAAGAAATCCCTGAGATGCCTCAAGGGATGCATTTTCCTCCACACAACTATTGGGAGCAACTCAACACTTCTTTGGGAGATTTGAGTTCCGATATGGAGCAACTAAGGATGGAGCACACCAAGAGGTGCTCAAGGGTTGAGCACACCAAGAAGTGTTGAGTTGCTCCCCATAATTGTGTGGAGGAAAATACATCCCTTGAGGCATCTCAGAGATTTCTTGATGAGGGACTTCCTCATGCTCTTGTTGAGGTCCATGTGTGGGCTCTCTTATTTGCTCCATACTCTTTTTAGTAATGGGTTTGTCCTCTTCAATGAGGGTATCTTCCTCTATGACAATTCTAGCTAAATTGCATAGGTGACAGATGAGATGAGGGAAGGCTAACCTTGCTAAAGTGGAGGTTTTGTCAGCCACTTTGTAGAGTTCTAGAGATATGACCTCATGAACTTCTACTTCCTCTCCAATCATGATGCTATGGATCATGATGGCCTGATCCACAGTTACTTCGGATCGGTTGCTAGTAGGAATGATGGACCGTTGGATGAACTCCAACCATCCTCTAGCCACGGGCTTAAGGTTCGGTCTTCTCAATTGAACCGGCTTGCCTCTTGAGTCTCTTTTCCATTGAGCTCCTACCACACATAAGGTGTTTGTGATGTGTGAAATTGAAGGAGGGAAGAGGGGTTTATATAGGAGTGGGGGGAAGGGTAGGTTCGTGTAATTGGGGTTGGGTTTAGGAGGGAAAGTGTTTGAATTTAGAGGTAGGTGGAGTTTTTTGGGAAAGAGATGTGGATGTGATTGGTGAAGGGTATTTGGGGAAGAGTATCATGAAAAGGTATGAGGGAGAGAGAGAATGAGTTGAGGTTGGTGAGGATCTTATGGGGTCCACAGATCCTGAGGGGTAAAGGACTTCTCATCCCTGCTCCATTTAGGCATGCAAAACGTACTTAGAGTGCAATTCTAGCGTTAAACGCCAGTCCTTCTTCCCATTCTGGCATTTAACGCTAGCTTGTTGCCCTGTTATGGTGTTAAACGCCAGTCTGGTGCCCATTTCTGGTGTTAAACACCCAGAATGGTGCCAGACTGGGCGTTTAATGCCCATTCTACTACTCTTACTGGCGTGCTATTTTTAATGGTATTTTTTTATTTTGCTTTAATTATTGCAGTTGCTTTTGTGACTTCACATGATCATCAACATAAAGAAAATAGAAAATAACATAGATAAATAAAATTGGGTTGCCTCCCAATAAGCCCTTCTTTAATATCAATAGCTTGACAGTGAGCTCTCATGGAGCTTCACAGATATTCAGAGCATGGTTGGGGCCTCCCAACACCAAACATAGAGTTTGGTTGTGGCCTCTCAACACCAAATATAGAGTTTGGTTGTGGCCTCCCAACACCAAACTTAGAGTTTGAATGTGGGGGCTTTGTTTGACTCTGTATTGGGAGAATCTTTTCATGCTTCTTCTCCATGTGTATAGAAGGAGAACCTTGAGTTTTGAATACAAGGTAGTCCTCATTCAATTGAAGGACCAACTCTCCTCTATCAACATCAATCACAGCATTTGCTATGGCTAGGAAAGGTCTGCCAAGGATGATGGATTCATCCTCATCCTTCCCAGTGTCTAGGATTATGAAATCAGCAGGGATGTAAAGGCCTTCAACTTTTACCAAGACATCCTCTACAAGTCCATAAGCCTGTTTCTTTGATTTGTCTGCCAATTCTAGTGAGATTCTTGAAGCTTGTACCTCAAAGATTCCAGTTTCTCCATTACAAAGAGTGGCATGAGGTTTATGCCTGACCCTAGGTTACACAGAGCCTTCTCAAAGGTCATGGTGCATATGGTGCAAAGCGTTTAGTTCATTAATGAGCAATGAAGGTTTATCTTCCCAAGTCTCATTACCAAATAATTTGGCATTCAGCTTCATGATTGCTCCTAGATATTGAGCAACTTGCTCTTCAGTAGTAACTTCATCTTCTTCAGAAGAAGAATATTCTTCAGAGCTCATGAATGGTAATAGAAAGTTTAGTGGAATCTCTATGGTCTCTATATGAGCCTCAAATTCCTTTGGTTCCTCGTGAGGGAACTCCCTAGTGGTCAGTGGACGTCCCATGAGGTTTTTGTCACCCGGAATCACGTCCTCCTTACTCTCTCCAGGTTTGGCCATATTTGTCATGGTTATGTCCTTGCACTCTCTCTTTGGATTCTCTTATGTATTGCTTGAGAGAGTACTAGGAGGAGTTTCAGTGACTCTTTTACTCAGCTGACCCACTTGTGCCTCTAAATTTCTTATGGAGGACCGTGCCTTGGTCATAAAACTAAGGGTGGTCTTAGATAAATCAGAGACTATGTTTGCTAAGCTAGAGAGGCTCTGCTTAGAATTCTCTATCTGTTGATGAGAAGATGATGGGAAAGGTTTGCTATTGCCAAACCTATTTCTCCCACCATTATTGTTGTTGAAGCCTTGTTGAGGCCTATGTTGATCATTCCATGAGAAATTTGGTTGATTCCTCCATGAAGAATTGTAGGTGTTTCCATAGGGTTCTCCCATTTAATTCACTTTTTCCATTGCAGTATTCTCAGGGTCATAAGCTTCTCCTTCAGAGGAGGCTTCTTTAACACTGCCAGATGCAGCTTGCAATCCAGTCAGATTCTGAGAAATCATATTGACTTGCTGAGTCAATATTTTGTTCTGAGCCAATATGGCATTCAGAGTATCAATCTCAAGAACTCCTTTCTTCTGAATTGTCCCATTGTTCACATGATTTCTTTCAGAAGTGTACATGAACTGGTTATTTGTAACCATTTCAATGAGTTCCTGGGCTTCTGCAGGTGTTTTCTTCAGATGAATAAATCCGCCTACAGAATCGTCCAATGATATCTTGGATAACTCAAACAGACCATCATTGAAGATACCTATGATGCTCCATTCTAAAAGCATGTCAAAAGGACACCTTTTGATCAATTGCTTGTATCTTTCCCAAGCTTCAGAGAGCGATTCACCTTCCTTCTATTTTAACGTTTGAACTTCCACTCTAAGCTTACTCATCTTTTGAGGTGGAAAGAATTTAGCTAAGAAGGCATTGACCAGCTTTTCCCAAGAGTTCAGGCTATTTCTAGGTTGTGAGTTCAACCATATACTAGCTCTGTCTCTTACAGTAAAAAGGAAAAGCATAAGTCTGTAGACCTCGGGATCAACTCCATTGGTCTTAACAGTGTCAGAGATTTGCAAAAATTTAGCCAAGAACTGATGAGGATCTTCTAATAGAAGTCCATTAAACTTGTAATTCTATTGCATCAGAGAAACTAATTGAGGCTTAAGCTCAAAGTTGTTTGCTCCAATGGCAGGAATAGAGATGCTTCTCCCATAAAAATTGGAAGTTGGTGCAGTAAAGTCACCAAGCACCTTCCTTGCATTGTTTGCATTGTTGTTATTTTTGGCTGCCATGTCTTCTTCTTTTTCGAAAAGTTTTGTCAGGTCCTCTCCAAAGAGTTGTGATTTAGCTTCTCTTAGCTTCCTCTTTAGAGTCCTTTCAGGTTCAGGATCAGCTTCAACAAGAAGGCCTTTATCTTTCTTCCTACTCATATGAAAGAGTAGAAAACAAAGAAAGTATGAAATCCTCTATGTCACAGTATAGAGAGTCCTTGATGTGTCAGAGGGAAAAATAGAATAGAAGGATGAGGTAGAGAGAGGAATTCAAACTTATGAAGAAGGATAAAGTCCGAATTGCTAATTGAGGAGGAGTGTTAGTCCTTAAATAGAAAGAGATAAGAGAGAGAGTTTTCGAAAATTAAAAAAGAATTTTGAAAAATTGGTTAGTGATTTTCAAAAATTGAGAGTGGAAAGGTCGTTAGGTGGTTTTGAAAAAGATAAGAAATAGTGATTAGTTGAAGAAGATTTGGAAATAATTTTGAAAAGATAAGAAATTAGAAAAAAAAGAGTTTGAAATCAAATTAAAAAAGATATGATTGAAAAGATATGATTGAAGAAAATTTGATTTTTTTTAAAAAGATATGATTGAAAAGATATGTTTGAAAAAGATTTGATTTTTAAAATTGATGATTTGACCAACAAGAAATTAAAAGATATGATTCTAAAATTCAAATATTGAACCTTTCTTAACAAGAAAGTAAAAAACTTAAAATTTTTGAATCACAACATTAATTGTTAGCAAGGATTTTTGAAAATATCAAAAGAAAAATGAAAAAGATGTGATTGATAAGAGAGTATATGAAAAAGATATGATTTTGAAAAATTAGTTTTAAAACTTGAAAAATTGAAGAAGATTTGAATTGAAAACAAAATTACCCCCTTGGTGCTATCCTCGCGTTAAACGCCTACTTGTCTACCTCCTTGGGCGTTAAACGCCCAGCCAGGTAACCTGGCTGGCGTTTAAACGGCAGAATTCCTTCTTCGCTGGGCGTTTTGAATGCCCAGTTTTTTCTCTGTGATTCCTCTGCTGTATATTATGAATCTTCAATTATCTGTATTATTAACTTGAAAAGACATAATTTTGAAATTTTTTTCTTGAATTTTTAATGATGAGAGAGAAAAACAACAAAATGAAATTAAACATGAAAAACCAAGATCAAAACAAAGAATGCATGCAAGAACACTTTGAAGATTATGATGAACATCAAGAACATATTTTTGAAATTTTTTTAAAAAAAAAAGACATGCAAGACACCAAACTTAGAAATTTTCATACTAGAGACACTAACAATTTGAGAATGCACATGAGAAACAACAAAAGACACAAAACAAGAGAATTTAAAGATCAGACAAAGAAAATCATCAAGAACATCTTGAAGATCTTGAAGAACACCATACGTGAGTTTTCGAAAATTTGCAAGGAAAATAAAAACATGCAATTGACAAAAAAAATATTTTTGATTTTCTTTTATTTATAATTTTTTTGTATTTTTTTTCGAAAATTATTTTGAAAAATAAAATAAGAAACACAAAATTTTTAATAAGAATTCCAGGAATCATGCAATGTTAGTCTAAAGCTTCAGTCTAAAAAGATTAGACATGGCTAACCAAGCTTCAGCAGAACATTACATACAACAACCAAATTGATGGGAATCAACTAGCTCATGTGATGATAAAAGCATCATCTGAAACTCTAGAATTCATTCTTAAAAATTCTGAAGAAGAAAATAAAAAGAAAAATACCTAATCTAAGCAACAAGATGAATCGTCAATTGTCCAAACTCAAACAATCCCCGGCAACGGTGCCAAAAACATGGTACACGAAATCGTAATCTCACACACTTTTTTCCCGACTTCGCGTAGCTAACCAGCAAGTGCACTGGGTCGTCCAAGTAATACCTTACGTGAGTAAGGATCGATCCCACAGAGATTGTCGTCTTGAAGCAAGCTATGGTCATCTTGTAAATCTCAATCAGGCGGATTCAAATGGTTATGGAGTTTTGATAATTAAAAGATAGATAAACATAAAATAAAGATAGAGATACTTATGTAGTTCATTGGTGGGAATTTCATATAAGCGTATGGAGATGCGTTATTCCTTCTGAATCTCTGCTTTCCTACTACCTTCATTCAATCATTCATACTCCTTTCCATGGCAAGCTGTATGTTGGGGATCACCGTTGTCAATTGCTACCTCCCTTCCTCTCAGTGAAAATGGTCCTCTATGGTTTCTGTACGGCTAATCAACTGTCGGATTTCTCGTCTCGGATGAAAAATACCAGGCACAACTACCGCATGGCTAATCAGCTGTCGGTTCTTAATTGTATCGGAATAAGATCCAGTAATCCTTTTGTGCACTGTCACTGCGCCCCACAGTCGCGAGTTTGAAGCTCGTCACAATCATCCCTTCCCAGATCCTACTCGGAATACCACAGACAAAGTTTAAACTTTCTGAATCTCAGGAATGCTGCCAATTGATTCTAGCCTATACCATAAAGATTCTAATCTCGGATTCAGATGCTCTGTTGTCAGGAGAGACAATGTGAATCGTTGAAGAGAGATCCAAGAGATGTGCATTCAAGCTTGTTTTCATGTAGAACGGAAGTGTTTGTCAGGCACGCGTTCATAAGTGAAAATGGTGATGAGTGTCACTTGATCATCACATTCGTCATGTTCTTATGTGCGAATGAATATCTTTGAATAAGAATAAGCTTAAATTGAATAAAAGAACAATAGTACTTTGCATTAATACTCGAGGAACAGCAGAGCTCCACACCTTAATATATGGTGTGTAGAAACTCCACCGTTGAAAATACATGAGTGATAATGGTGTTCATTGGTTTTGGCCCTAGGGAGGGAACCTGAATAACCAAGACCTCTAATACAATGAGAAAAAGTAATATTTATACTAAAACTAGTAGCTAAGGTTTACAGAGATAAGTAAATGATGTAGAAATCCACTTCCGGGCCCACTTAGTGTGTGTCTGGGCTGAGAATTGAAGCTTTCATGTGTAGAGGCTTTTCTTGGAGTTAAATGCTAGCTTTGGTGACAGTTTAGGCGTTTAACTCCAGCTTGTAACTCAGTTCTGGCGTTTAACGCCAGAATAGGGCAGGAAGTTGGCATTTAAACGCCAGTTTGCGTCATCAAAACTCGGGCAAAGTATGAACTATTATACATTGCTGGAAAGCCCAAGATGTCTACTTTCCAACACAATTGAATGCGTGCCAATTGGGATTCTGCAGCTCCTGAAAATCCATTTCGGGTGTAGGGAGGTCATAATCCAACAGCATCTGTAGTCCTTTTTCAGCCTCTGGATCAGATTTTTGCTCAGGTCCCTCAATTTCAGTCAGAAAATACCTAAAATCATAGAAAAAAACACAAACTCATAGTAAAGTCCAGAAATGTGATTTTTGCATAAAACTAATAATTATATACTAAAAACTAACTAAATCATACTAATAACTACCTAAAAATAATGCCAAAAATCGCATAAATTATCCGCTCATCAGAGCACCAAGGGCACTCCATTATTCTCCATGAAATTAGAGAGGATCAAATAGCGATGAGGGAAGAGCAACAAAGGCAAGGAAGAGACATAGAGGAGCTCAAGCATTCCATTGGACCTTCAAGAGGAAGAACTAGCCGCCATCACTAAGGTGGACCCGTTCTTTGACTCCCTTGTTCTTATCTTTCTGTTTTTTTTTTCAATTTTTATGCTTATTATTTGTCTATGTTTGTGTCTTTATTACATGATCATTAGTGTCTAGTGTCTATTCCTTGAGGCTACGAATGTCCTATAAATCCTTCACCTTTCTTAAATGAAAAATGTTCCTAATTACAAAAGAAAAAGAAGTACATGAATTTTAAATTTTATCTTGAAATTAGTTTAATTATTTTGATGTGGTGGCAATACTTGTTATTTTTTGAATGAATGCTTGAACAGTGCATATTATTTATGAATGCTAAAATTATTGGCTCTTGAAAGAATGATGAACAAAGAGAAATGTTGTTGATAATCTGAAAAATCATGAAATGGATTCTTGAAGCAAGAAAAAGCAGTGAAAAAGAAAAAGTGAAAAAAATGGCAAAGAAAAAATAAAGAAAATGAAAGAAGAAGAAAAAGCAAGTAGAAAAAGCCAATAGCCCTTTAAACCAAAAGGCAAGGGTATAAAGGGATCCAAGGCTTTGAGCATGAATGAATAAGAGGGCCCAAAGGAATAAAATCCTGTCCTAAGCGGCTAAATCAAGCTGTCCCTAACCATGTGCTTGTGTCATGAAGGTCCAAGTGAAAAGCTTGAGACTGAGTGCTTAAAGTCATGATCCAAAGCAAAAGAGTGTGCTTAAGAACTCTGGACACCTCTAACTAGGGACTTTAGCAAAGCTGAGTCATAATCTGAAAAGGTTCACCTAGTTATGTTTCTGGGCATTTATGTATCTGGTGGTAATAATGGAAAACAAAGTGCTTAGGGTCACGGCCAAGACACATAAAGTAGCTGTGTTCAAGAATCAACATACTGAACTAGGAGAATCAATAACACTATCTAAAATTCTTAGTTTCTATAGATGCCAATCATTATGAATTTCAAAGGATAAAGTGAGATGCCAAAACCGTTCAGAAGCAAAAAGCTACTAGTCCCGCTCATCTAATTGGGACTATGTTTCATTGATATTGTGAGATTTATTGTATATTCTCTTCTTTTTATCTTATTTTGTTTTTAGTTGCTTGGTGACAAGCAACAATTTAAGTTTGATGTTGTGATGAGCGGATAATTTATACGCTTTTTGGCATTGTTTTTTAGGTAGTTTTTAGTATAATTTAGTTAGTTTTTATTATATAATTATTATTTTTCATGATAAAATTACATTTTTGGACTTTACTATGAGTTTGTGTGTTTTTCTGTGATTTCAGTTTTTTTTTTGCTGAAATTGAGGGACTTGAGCAAAAATCTGATTCAGAGGCTGAAAAAGGACTGCAGATGCTGTTAGATTCTGACCTCCTTGTACTCGAAATGAATTTTCTGGAGCTATAGAAGTCCAATTGGCGCGTTCTCAATTGCGTTCGAAATTAGACGTCTTGGGCTTTTCAGTAATATATAATAGTCTATACTTTTCTCGAGATTTGATAGCGGAAACTGGCGTTTAAACGAAAGCTTTTGACCCTTTTCTGGCGTTAAACGCCATAACTGGCATAAAGGTTGGAGTTATACGCCCAAACTGGCACCAAAGCTGGCATTTAACGCCAGGAATAGCCTATGCACGTGAAAGCTTCAATGCTCAGCCCAAACACACACCAAGTGGGCCTCAAAAGTTGATTTCTGCACTATCTATCTTACTTTACCCATTTTTTATAAACCTAGGATACTAGTTTAGTATAAAAACTACTTTTAGAGATTCATTTTGTACCTCATGACATTTTACATTTGAATTTGTATCTTCTACGGCATGAGTCTCTAAATCCCATGGTTGGAGGTGAGGAGCTCTGCTTTGTCTTGATGGATTAATGTAATTATTTCTGTTTTCTATTCAATCATGCTTGTTTCTATTCTAAGATATTCATTCGCACTTCAACATGATGAATGTGATGATCCGTGACACTCATCACCATTCTCAACTTATGAACGCGTGCCTGAAAACCACTTCTGTTCTACCTTAGATTGAGTGTGTATCTCTTGGGTTCCTGACAACAGAGTGTTCAAATCCGTGAAACTAGAGTCTTCGTGGTATAAGCTATAATCAATTGGCAGCACTCTTAAGATTTGGAAAGTTTAAACCTTGTCTGTGGTATTCTGAGTAGGATCTAGGAAGGGGTGAGTGTGACGAGCTTCAAACTCACAAATGTTGGGCGCAGTGACAGTGTGCAAAAGGATCAACGGATCCTATTCCAGCATGAGTGATAACCGACAGATGATTAGCCCTACGGAGCCCGTAGTTGGACCATTTTCACCGAGAGGATGGATGGTAGCTATTGACAACGGTGATCCACCAACATACAGCTTGCCATGGAAGGAGCCTTGCGTGCGTGAAGAAGACAACAGTAGGAAAGCAGAGATTCAGGAGGAATAAAGCATCTCCATACGCTTATCCGAAATTCCCATTAATGAATTACATAGGTATCTCTATCTTATTTTATGTTTTATTCATCTATTAATTCTCAAAATCCCCTTAACCATTTGAATCTGCCTAATTGAGATTTACAAGATGACCATAGCTTGCTTCAAGCCATCAATCTCCGTGGGATCGAACCTTACTCACGTAAGGTATTACTTGGACGACCCAGTGCACTTGCTGGTCAACTGCACGGAGTTATGAGAAAAGTGTGAACTCATGATTTCGTGTACCAAGATGCAAGATCCTATAAGTTTTTTTATTCCTTGCACCATTGGAGACAGCACTATTCAGAGAGCCTTATGTGACCTTGGAGCTAGCGTCAATGTCATGCCACTTTCTTTGATGAGAAAGCTCCAAATTGAAGAGGTAAAACCCGCTCGTATTTCTCTTCAAGTTACTGACTGTTCAATTAAGTTTCCTTTGGAAGTTGTTGAGAATTTACTTGTGAAAGTAGGACCATTTATTTTTCTTGCTGATTTTGTCATACTGGATATGGAAGAGGACAAGAATGCTTCCATTATTTTTGGGACACCCTTTTTAGCTACAGGGAGAGCCCTTATTGATGTTCAAAATGTTGAATTGACTCTAAGGGTCAATGAAAAGGAAGTTTTACCTAATGTGCTAGAGTTTTTGTAACACCCTAGTAACTCTAAGGGATTGATGAGAGTTGATCTTATTAATCCATTGATTCATGAGGTATTTGAAGTTGAAGAGCTTGATTGTGCTCTAGAACCTCCTTATGGGGATGATTTGCTTGAGATTGTTAATTCACCACCTCATGAGGGGAGACCACACACGCCTATTGCTGAAGAGGCCCCTGAAGCTTGAATTAAAGCCTTTGCCCCTCTCTTTGAAGTATGCCTTCTTAGGCAAGCATGATTCTTATCTAATAATTATTAGCGCCTCTTTGAGGCCCGAGGAAGATGAAGCATTGCAAGAAGTGCTCAGGAGTCTTAAAATAGCTATTGGGTGGACCATTAGTGATTTGAAGGGGATTAGTCCAGCTAAGTGTATGCATAAGATCTTGGTTGAGGATGATGCTATATCGGTTGTGAAACCATAAAGGTGACTAAATCCAACTATTAAAGAGGTGGTCCAAAAAGAAGTAATGAAGATTTGGGATGCTGGGATAATTTATCTAATTTTTGACAGTCCATGAGTGAGTCCTGTGCAAGTGGTTCTGGTGCACAAAATTAGAACTCGCACAACTTCACCGGCAAGTGCACCAGGTCGTCCAAGTAATACCTCAGGTGAGTGAGGGTCGATCCCAGGAGGATTGTTGGATTGAGCAAGCGGTAGTTATCTTGGTGGACTTAGTCAGGCGAAAAGTAAAGAGAGTAGTTGTTGAAAGCGCGTAAAACAAGATAATAAAGAAAGCAATGATAAATTGGGGTAAAATCAATAATAGGAAAATAGTTAAGGTCTCGGAGATGTTTATCTTTCCAGATTAAAACTTCTTACTAACTATTTTAATAGTGAATGATTCATTCTATGGCAAACTATAAGTTATTAAATCCTAATTGTTTAGCAATTTAATCTCTTTTGATCCTCATCAAACGCCAGCGTCAGTGGTCATTCAATTCGGACGAGGGTGAAGTTCAATACTCTAGTTTATACGACAAAGGCCCTAATCACCCAGATCATAGCTGAACAGATATTTCCATGTCCCCAACAGGTTGTGGATTAGCTGTTTAGGAGGTGTATCCTCAAGCTTCGGTTCCAGTTATCCCTTTCGAGACTTACCAGAACCCATGTAGAAAAAGGGTCATACTTCCGTTCCACCTAGTTTCGTTTAGATAAAGAATGAAAACACACCTTAGAATTGAATCCAACACAGATTAAAATAGGAAAGTAATATTATTAATCCATAGAAATAAAAAGAGCTCCTAACCTTAACTAGGAAGTTTAGTTGCTTATGACTTACAGAGAAAATAGTTCTAAAAGTAAAAAAGGAAAAAGATCTGCTCTCCTTACGGAGGCGTGCCCCACAAGAGGAAGGAAGTCCCTTATTTATAATAAAAACCTCTAAGACTTAACCTAGAATTTAACCTAAATCAAAACAAAATCAAATCTAGATCAAATCAAATCTTTTGATTTGAAAATAAAATAAAATATTGAATTCTAAACCTAAAATGATTTTACGGGCTGCTGGGGCATTTTACTTCCATAATGGGCATTTAAATGCCCTATGGGGAGTATATCGATGCTAACTCTAGCCCTCTTACTGGAGTTCAGCACCAAAATGGGTGTTTAGCGCCGAAAAGGGGAGTTCTAGTGTTTTGGTGTGCGTTCAACGCTGGGATTTACTCCCTCTTTGGCGCTAAATGCGAGGCTCGGCATTTAGCGCCAGTTTTGGTAGTGATTCCGGAAGAAAGGTAGAAACTATTATATATCATTGGAAAGTTCTGGAAGTTGGCTTTTTAAAATCATTGAGACCGTGTCAATTGATCCTTTGTAGCTCAAGTTATGATCATTGGAATGCAAGGAGGTCAGGGTTGACATTATCTACTATCCTTTCTTCGTTGTTGAACAAAACTCTGCCAAATTTGCCCGAAATTCACCTAAAATCATAAAAACATCACAAAAACTCAAAGTAGCATCCAAAGAGGATTTTTGCACTAAAATATAATAAAACTTAATAAAATCTAATTAAAAACAACTAGAAAATGCTAGGAAAAAGGGTATAAGATACTCACACATCACAGCATAAACTTAAACTGTTGCTTGTCCTCAAGCAACCAAAAACAAAATAGGAGCAACTCAGGTCTAATTACTCAATGGTGCTATTAACACTCTATTTCTGAATAGGTTTGGCATCTTACTTTCCATTGAAGCTTAGAAATATTGGTGTCCCTTAGAACTAGAACTCGGATGATATTATTGATTTTCTTCTTTAGGTTCTTGTTGATTCTTGAACACAGCTTTTTCCTTTCTTTTGGTGCTTTGCACCTTTGAGCCTAGCCGTGGCTCTAAGTGCTTTGTTTTCAAGCTTAACTTGATACATAAGCACCACAAGCACTTAAGTGGGGGAACCCTTTGGATTCGAATTTTCTTTGCTTGTATTCTCAGACAGTGGTGCTCAGAGCCTTAAGCATACTCTTTACAGTATTGGGTCATGACTTTAAGTATTCAGACTCAATGATTACTTGACACTTTCACACCACAAGCATTTAGTTAGAGGAAATCACTCTTTTGAACTTTTAGATCAATTTTGACCCTCCTAACCATTGATGCTGAAAGCCTTGGACCTTTTTCTTTTGATTTTTCTTTTTATTTTCAATTTTCATATTTGCTATTCCTCTTGCTTCAAGAATCAACTTTTCTATATTTCAGAGATTCAATAATATTTCTTTAAATTCCTGTTCCTCAAGAACCAATATACTCAACTTCAATATCAAATATGCACAGGTAATTCATACATTCAGTAAATAGAGACAAGGCCACCACATCAAGATAATCAGAATAACTTAAGACCTTATGCATTTTACTACTTTTTTTTCAATAGATTTTTCTTTTTAAACTTAGTGAGTAATACATGAGACATCTTTTAACTATAAAAATTTTGAAATTAAACTACTAGACTAGAAAGCAAATGAAATCCTAATAGTAAGCATGCCAAAGCTAGAATAGAAATAGGAAATAAGATAAAGAAAGGGATAATGAAACTTAACCACCTCATTTATGGTGGCTGCTGATCTTCCATGAAGATGAATCACCTTCCTTTGGTGCCATTGATGATAATATAAACCCAGAGCTCGCTCTGCAATACCAAACTTAAAAAGTTTGATTGTCCAAGCAAAGGAAACTTGGTCCCTTTTTGGCTTTAAACGCCCAGCCTGGCATTTAGCGCTAGAGCCTTCCCGCTCCAAGGTGCTTTGTTCTTCCATTCTGAGTTCTTCTGTCCTTGTTCTAAGCACAGTGTATGATCACAAACAATAGTAAGCCTAGAAAAACTATAGAAATCAATGAAAAATAAATATGAAAATCAAAAAGAAATAAAACTGAAATAAAACAAAAATAAACTTAAGGACACTTATGGTTGGATTGCCTCCTAACAAGTGCTTCTTTAACGACATTAGCTTGACAGTTGATTGTTGAATTTTCTTCCTCTTCTTCCATTTTGTTAAAAGAAATGTCTCCAAGGGAGAAAAGGAGAAAATTAGTGCCCCTGGATTTGAATTCCTCCTAACAAGGTTTCTTTTGTTGTTATCAGCTTGATTCTCCTTGCTTGTTAGGGTAGGGGTTGGAGTGCTTCTTGCTGACCTTCTCTTTTTCATGGATATCATCTTATGTTCCTTGGTCACAATCCCCTTTTTAGTGCTTTCCTTGATTATCTTTACCACTCTGAATTCGGGACTTGGGTGTTGTGTGATGGGTGGAGTGTACCCTTTGTCAAGAACCTCTTGAATTGGTGGTTCAAATAACTCACCCTCTATCTAGCTCTCTGATTCACTGGAGTGTAAATTCCCATAAATATTTTTCTCCCATACAACCTCCTTCTTAAATGGGGTTTCACTTGGTACAGGGGCCTCTTTTTCTTGCTCTTGCACTTCTAACTCTTCTTCTTTTTCTGGGGGTAAGCTCTTTATGAGTGCAGCAGAGAGAGGTCTTTGCTCCGAAACCTCCGCAAAAGGAATATTGATTTGCAGCTTCTTAGAGACTCCCAATAACTGTGAGTGGTTTTCATCCTGGTCTCCTTCTGGGGCTTCTGAGAGTGTGGTACTCAAGGCTCCTGTGCCACTAATGCGGTGTGTATCAATGTCCTTCCAATCTCTTCTCGAGCCCTTTTTTTCTTCTATTCTTCAGCAACATATACGTCCTCATATTTGGCCTCCTTGATCAAGACCATAATTTCATCTTTCTTCAAGACCTTCTTCTTAGATAGTGTGCTTTTTATGAAGGTCTTATAGGAAGACATCTCCTCCACCACCACAGCAAAAGGAATATTGTACAAGAATTGAATGAATGGCCCACCCTCGATCTCCTCTTATGACTTTTGAGGGTGTACATTAATGCTTTCAGCCTCATTTTGTGATTTTGTTTACTTTGATCCTTCAGCAACTATGGCCTTGCACGCTTCTCTTGGGGTAGGCATTGTGTCATTGGGAAGAGTAAGGGGTCTCTTAGGTAATGCAGGATGAGTGTCCAGAGTGATTGGAAAAGGGTTATCAGGGTGCCTAGGGGGAATGTCTTTTGAATTGATGTCTATTGTCCCCCTCTCTGGGCGTTTAACGTCCGCTCTGCTCTCACCTGGGCATTCTACTTCCCCTCTGCCCCCTCCTGAGCATTTTACTTTCTCTCTGCCCACTCTTGGGAGTTTTACTTCAACTCTGCCCCCTCTTGGGCATTTTGCGCTTTCCCTGGCACTCTTTCTCTCTGCCCAATGCTTGGTAATCACCTCCACATTCTCCTCTATATTTTTGACACTCATTCTCATATCATGTATGCAACTTTGAGAGGCATCCCTTAATTCTTTCATGGTAAGCTCTAAAGCTGATAGTTCTGAATAAGGAGATGATGATTCTTGATTTGAATAATGAGATGGTGGCTCTTGATATGAGTAGAAGGAGCATAGTTCTTGGTATGAATAAGGAGAGGATGGCTCTTGATATGAGTAAGCAAGGGGTGAGGATGGAAATTTTTGTAAGATTTCATCTGTTACTTGTTGCACTTCTTAGCAGGCAAGATCAAAAGACGATGGTTGACGATGGCCAAATTGCATAGGTTTGGATTTTTCACACAAAAAGAGGGTTAACGCTACAAGCATAGACCAAACCCAACAATCGGCCACCGATCAAATTGGAATTTCACAAGATGTGACACAACTCAAAACCAATTTAAAATCGAGAGTATTTGACTCCCGATTCATCTCCCAAGGAATCACTTGAGGGCAATGAGTGTGCAATTTCCGGTTGTAGGGATTACGGGGTTGTCAATGAAGAAATGAACATATAAAGCAATAAAAGAATATACAAAATTGTAAGGATTGAACTAATAAAGAAATTAAAGAACGGACTATGTAATATGAACAAGTAAAGTATAAAAGAGATTAACATATCAATGTATGAAAGGTTGAAAGCATAAGAAAGGGGTCTTAGCTTTGAGTGAGCTAAGGGTCATTTCATTGTTAGAACCACAACTATGACCATTATGATGGATTAGTCTCACTTGATCAAACCTCACATCAGAAGGTAAGTTAAATGAGCATAAGTGTTCTTAACCCACAAATCCTAAATTGCTTGCTAATTGCTTTAGCAACAAATTAGCCTTAGTGGGAACAAGAGCAATTAACAATCCAATAATTGACACTAAATATTGGACATTCCAACTCTAGAAACCCAATAGCTCACTTTACCCAAGTCAAGAGACAAAAATTTAGCCTAAAACCATGTTTGACATTTTGTCAAACACTTGGTGGACAAAAAGCTTAATCATGAGAAAAATGAGAAAAGTCTTGAAACAAAAAGCAACAATTGATCTCAATCCACAAGAATAAAATAAGAAAGCATAGAACAACCATCAAACATCCAATTCATCAACAAGAAATTGAAATTACAAAAGAGAACTGAAATTGAACTATAACTTGAAATGGAAGAAAGAGTAATGACAATGTAACTATTCATACCCTGACCGGGCTCCTCCAACTCGGCAAAATCCATGAAAGGTCCGACCTCGTCCCAAAGGCCCATGCCTGAGGTCGGACCTCGGACAATAACGCTAAGAAGGCCCATCAAAAGGAACGCAGCCCAAAACCTAAAGGCCGAAAAGGCCTAGAAAAGGCGGTTCCACAAAGATAGAGATAAAACTCCCAAGAAGATAAGATAAGATAAGAATATCTTATCCAGGGGAGATCACGGCCAACTACTATAAATACACTGGAGCACCCAGGTATGACACATTCCACATTCTACACATATCTGCTTGAACCCATGCTAACTTAAGCATCGGAGTGTCATTGCAGGTACAACCACCAACCACTCCACATATCAAGCTCGGGTCCCTGACCCCCACCTCGGGCCTCACCAAGACGACCGAGCTACACGTTTCAGGTAACCCTCGGAACATTGGCGCCGTTGCCGGGGACCCTGGAAGTCATCCCTCTACTATGGCGGACGACCCCTCCAACAATGACCACGCTGCATCAGAACAAGAGGATGAAGTTGACACTGGAGAACGACCGGACAGCCCTCTATCACCACGCACTCCAGGAGGAAACAAACAGAATCGCCCAAAGACATCATTCCCAAGCAAAGATCCACAAAATCCCGAGAATGAAAAGAGCTCGGAAATTCTAGAAACCGTCCGAGCACAACAAAATCGACTGAAACAACTCGAAGAGGACATAAAGAAGCAGAGAGAAACTGAACAAGATCTGAGAAGGGAGGCTCGCAAGCGCAGAGAATTAGAAGAAAAACTACGGAAAATAGAGGCCAACCTAAAAAACCGGACAGAACGCGGCACCACCCCCGAAGGCAACCATGATCCCTTCACACAAGAGATCATGAAGGAGAAGGTACCGCGAAACTTCAAACCACCCGATATGGATCTCTACGACGGCACCACCGATCCGAGTCACCACCTCAGCAACTTCAAAAGCAGAATGTACCTGGTCGACGCCTCCGACGCAATTCGATGCAAAGCCTTCCCCACCACTCTCACCAAGTCGGCCATGAAGTGGTTCGACAACCTGCCACCAAGATCAATCACCAGCTTCGAAGACCTAACCAAAAAATTCCTAACAAGGTTCTCTATTCAAAAGGACAAGACAAAACATGCCCCCAGTCTACTCGGAATCAAACAAGGTAACCAAGAAACTCTCCGAGAGTACATGGAGCGATTCAACAGAGCCTGCCTAGACATACAACACTTGCCCACCGAAGCAGCCATCATGGGACTAGCAAACGGCCTAAAGGAGGGACCGTTTAGCCAATCCCTATCCAAACGATACCCGACCTCCCTATACGAGGTGCAGGAGCGAGCAGAAAAATATATCAACATGGAGGAAACCTCCCAGTTAAGAGACTCTTCTAGGAAGGAATCAACCTACCCACTCCGAGATCGAGATCGGGAACAGAGAAAGAAAGAAGAAGCCAACTCGGACAAGCCACGGAAGTACCATAGTTACACCCCCCTCCGAGTCTCCTTGGTAGACATCTACAGAGAAGTATGCCACACCGAAAAGATCCCACCACCTCGACCGCTAAAACACAAGAGAGCGGGGAGAGATCGGTCCGAATACTGTGAATACCACAAGCTCTACGGTCATTCTACTAACGACTGCTACGACCTAAAAAATGTTATAGAAAAGCTAGCCAGAGAAGGGAAACTCGACAGATACATAGCAGAGAAAGGAGAAGAGACCAGGAAGAGAAGGCGGGGAGTTAACGAAGATCGGGCCGAACAAATCCCGCGAACCCCTGAAAGGCACGTTCACATGATAAATGGAGGTTTTGCAGGCGGAGGAACATCCAGATCCTCGCGAAAAAGACACCTCAAAGAAGTCTACCACGTCCGAGAAGACAGTCCCCTGCCCGAACTACCTACTATCTCGTTTACCCGAGAAGATGCTCAAGGGATAATACCCGGGCACGACGATCCAATGGTAATCACCATTATCCTCGCAAACGCCAACTTACATCGAACCCTGATTGACCAGGGGAGCTCAGCAGATATCCTGTTCAAAGCGGCCTTCGACAAGCTCGGACTTGAAGAAAAAGAACTAAAGGCCTATCCCACCGACCTATTTGGGCTAGGAGATACCCCGATCCATCCCTTAGGATACATCTCGCTACACACTACCTTCGGAAAAGGCGAGCAATCTAAAACATTAAGCATCGACTACATTATAGTCAACGTCACTTCAGCATACAATGCCCTCATTGGGCGACCAACGCTAAACAGACTGGCAGCTATAGTCTCGACCCCACACCTCTGTATGAAGTTCCCTACCGCAAAGGGAATCGCTACCCTAAAAGGCGACCAAAAACTGGCGCGGCGATGCTACAACGAAAGCCTGAGCTTAAAAGGAAAAGAGATCAACACAATAGAACTCGGGCGAGTTCAAGCCCGAGAAGATCTTCGGCCACAACCAGAGGGAGAAACCGAAAGAGTCCAAATCGGGAACACATCTGAAAAAGTAACAAACATAGGAGCAAACCTCGAAGCAGGCCTAAAAGAGGAACTCATAACCCTCTTAAAAGAAAATTCCGACCTCTTCGCCTGGAAAGCCTCCGACATGCCAGGCATAAGCCCCGACTTGATGTGCCACAAGCTATCAGTGTACCCGGGATCCCGACCTGTCCAACAAAGACGCAGGAAGCTCGGACCCGAACGCATGCAAGCGATAGAAGAACAAGTACAAGCACTACTAGATGCAGGGTTCATTAGGGAAGTAAAATACCCCCTATGGCTCGCAAACGTGGTCCTGGTAAAAAAGCCCAATGGAGAATGGAGGATGTGCGTCGATTACACGGATCTCAACAAAGCCTGCCCCAAAGACCCATATCCACTACCAAACATCGACGCCTTAGTAGACACAGCCTCAGGCTATAGATATCTCTCCTTCATGGACGCATACTCGGGATACAATCAAATCCCGATGTACGGACCCGACCAAGAAAAGATCTCGTTCATAACCCCAAGGGCAAACTACTGCTACGTAGTAATGCCCTTCGGGCTGAAGAACGCAGGGGCAACCTACCAGAGGCTAATGAACAAAGTGTTCTCAGAGCACATCGGACTACAACTGGAGGTGTACGTCGACGACATGCTGGTAAAGACACAAGAAGACAGAAACTTGCTGACCGACCTCACCAGTGTCTTCGGCACCCTCAGAAAACACAACATGAGACTTAACCCGACGAAGTGCACCTTCGCCGCAGAAGCCGGAAAGTTCTTAGGCTTCATGCTGACTCAAAGGGGCATCGAAGCAAACCCAGATAAATGCCAAGCGATACTCAATATGAAGAGCCCGACGTGAATCAAAGAAGTACAACAACTGAATGGAAGGCTGGCCGCCCTATCAAGATTCTTGGCAGGATCGGCGATAAAATCACTACCTCTCTACTCACTCCTAAAGAAAGGGAAACCCTTCTCATGGACCCCGGAGTGCGAAAAAGCCTTTCAAGAATTCAAGGAATTCCTCGGGCGACCACCAATCCTAACCCGACCTTTAAAAGGGGAAGAGCTCGTACTATACCTCTCGGTCGGACATCAAGCAATCGCTTCAGCGTTAATACGAGAAAATGACCAAGGACAACACCCCATATACTTTGTAAGTAAGGCACGGCAAGGGGCCGAATTAAACTATCAGAAAATAGAAAAATTCGCCTACGCCCTAGTGTTCACAGCTCGGAGGCTCCGTCCCTACTTTCAAGCCCACACCATCAAAGTCCGGACAAACCAACCCATGAGACACATCCTACAAAAAACAGACCTGGCAGGACGAATCCTACAATGGGCGGTGGAACTGTCCGAGTTCGACCTCCACTATGAAGCCCGGACTGCCATAAAATCTCAGTATCTAGCCGACTTCATCGCAGAATACACTGAGACCCCTGGAAACCCACTCTCGTGGAACCTATATGTCGACGGGTCCTCAAACAAAACAGGAAGCGGAGCCGGTGTTATACTCGAAAGCGACCAGGGAACGCGGATAGAACTATCCCTAAAATTCGAGTTCCAGGCTTCAAACAACCAAGCCGAATACGAGGCCCTACTAGCAGGTCTAAAGCTAGCCGAAGAGGTCGGAGCCCGAAAAATCACAATCTTCAGCGACTCTCAGGTCGTCACATCACAAGTAAATGGGAGCTACCAGGCCAAAGACCCCACCATGAAAAAATACCTGGACCAAACACAGGCACAACTGCGCCACTTTTCAGAGATACAGATTCAGCACATACCTCGGGAACAAAACGCCCGGGCAGACGCCCTCTCAAAACTCGCCAGCACCAAGCCCGGAGGCAACAACAGAAGTCTCCTCCAGGAAACCTTACAATCCCCCTCCGTGCTAAGAGAGGAAGAAACGCTGAGCATATCCAACCAACAGCAAGGATGGATGACCCCCATACTCAACTACCTGAAGTCGGGAACTCTTCCCGCCGAAAGAAAGGAAGCCAAAAGACTCACGAAAGACGCCCAGAATTATACACTAATTCACGACGTATTATACAGAAGAGGATTCACAACTCCCCTCCTTCGGTGCGTCCCGACCTCAGAAACAAAGAACGTCCTCGAAGAAGTCCACGGAGGCATGTGTGGGAACCATCTCGGAGCTCGGGCATTGTCCAAAAAGGTAGTCCGAGCCGGGTTCTACTGGCCGACCTTGCAGAAAGACTCGACGGAATTCGTGAAAATATGCCCCCCTGCCAAAAACACGCCAATTTCCACAAGGCACCGCCAGAAGACCTTATCAGCATCACCGCACCATGGCCCTTCGCAAAATGGGGACTTGACCTACTCGGCCCGTTCCCCCAAGGACCGGGGCAAGTCAAATACCTCATAGTAGGGGTCGACTACTTCACAAAGTGGATCGAAGCTGAACCCTTAGCCACCATTACGGCTCAGAAAAGCCGCAAATTCCTATACAAAAACATTGTCACAAGGTTCGGAGTCCCCTACTCCATCACAACGGACAATGGAACACAGTTCACGGACACAAGTTTTCAGAACTTAGTAGCCGAACTAAAAATCAAACAGCAATTCACCTCAGTCGAGCACCCACAAGCCAATGGACAAGCAGAGGCTGCAAATAAAGTCATCTTGGCGGGGTTAAAACGAAGACTCCAAGAGGCCAAAGGGGCATGGGCCGAGGAGCTCCCCCAGGTACTATGGGCGTATCGGACAACCCCACACTCTACAACGGGAGAATCACCGTTCCGACTAGCTTACGGGATGGAGGCAATGATTCCTATCGAAATAGACGAAGGGTCACCCAGAGTCATCTTCTACAACGAAGAAGGCAACCCACAGGCACAAAAGGAAGAACTCGACCTCCTCCCCGAGGTCCGAGAAAGAGCCCGAGTCCGAGAAGAAGCCTTAAAACGACGAACGGCCCTCAGATACAATCAGAAAGTAATAAAGCGAAGCTTCTCCATTCACGACCTGATTCTAATCCGAAATGACATCGGAACACAAAAGTCGGGAGAAGGAAAGCTAGCCGCAAATTGGAAAGGGCCCTACAAGGTAACAGAAGTCTTAGGGACAGGCTATTACAAAGTATCCGACCTAGAAGGCAATGAGCTGCCCAGGGCCTGGCATGCCTGTAATCTAAGGCGGTACTACAGCTAGAAAAACTTAACCCGAGGTGTACTCTTTTTCCCTACAAGGGTTTTTTAATGAGACACCCGGTTAAGTAAGACACCCGACCTAGTCAAAGGGTAAACACTCTGTAAATATTCTTTCTTTTTTTTTAATACTAATCAAATTTCTCTATTTTCTTTTCCTCTTCCTCATGATGAAACAAATCCTAGAAAGTACCCCACCAAGGCGCATTAATTTATGCTCGGCAAAACGCAAAAAATCATTTGCCAAGAGACCACACAAGGTCGGCAAAGATAAAGCGACGAGGTTCAAATTAATGTGAGAAGTTATAAAGTAACTCTGAAAAGGCTCAAAAGGCCAAATAAAAAGAGATTACAAAAATAACTCAAAAGGGCCGACCAACGACAAAGTCGAACCCAACCAAAAGGAGGTACTCGAGCGCCCGAGGACCGGGAAAACGCTCGGATCCAAGAAAGAAGCCTTAAAACGGCGGGAACCAAGATTTCGAAAAACGCTTACTAAAAAGTTGCTTTACAAAAAAAAAAACAACTAAAAAGTACAAGCGAAAGAACGAAATCAAAGGAAGTTCGGAAAATGCTTACTAAAAAAAGTTGCTTTACAAAAAGCAACTAAAAAGTACAAGCAAAAGAACGAAAGCAAAGGAAGTTTCGAGACGCTAGCTAAAAAATTGTTATCCGAAAACAACTAAAAAGCACAAAAGCGGAAACAAAAAAGTCAAAACGCGAACAAAAACACCGCATAATAAAGTTACTACAAGTAGCTAAATAAAGCAAAAGGTGTCCAAAGCGTTCACAGAAACCATCCAACAACAAAAAAGCCCACAAGCCGGGCAAAACACCAAAAAGATTACAGAGGATCAAGGTCCTTTCCGGACTCCACATCAACAGCAGGCTGCGGAGGAAACATAGAGATCGGGACTGCATCGACGGCAACGTCATCCCGGATTGGAACCTCCACACCAGACCCATCCCCGACCAAAGGCGAAGTCGGGTTCTCAATCGGAACTTTGGGGTCGGACATCGGAACCTCATCCTCGGTAGGAGCAGGAACAATCTTTCCCTCCACAACAATGTTATCCGTACTGAATAAGCTCAGATCCAGGTCGGGAGCAAGAACCCGGACCTGAGCCCTCAAATTTTCGAACATAGCATCCATACCCTTGGCCACATGACCTTCCAGCTCGTAAAACTCGTCCTGTGCGGATTGCAACTTCTCCTTCGTCTCCACAAGCTCGGCATATAGCCGAGTATAATTCTCTGTAGCCACCTTCGCCATCTCCTCAGATGTCTTCGCTGCCGCCACAGCCGCGGTAGCTTTAGTTTTCTCTTTCTCCAAAGAGGCCTCCAGCTCAGTAATCCTGGCAGCCTTTAGTTGACTAATCTTATCAAGCTCGGACTGAGCCTTCTCAAGTCCGGAGCTGGTCGCCCCAAGGGGAGATTTCCTGAACTCCCGGGCAATAGCGGCATGAAGACTAGCCATCCGGACGCAGCTCCGCGCCATATACTGAAAATGATGCTCCATAGACACATCATCAGTAGAAATAAAGGTCTGAGGGAGAATATGCTGTTCAATCCAACCAAGAGCATCAAATTCCTTATCGTTGAAACCGGCAAGCTCCTGAGAGGTCTTCTGCTTCTTGGGAGGAGGACCCGAAAACGAAGGAGGAGAAGAAGTAGCAGGCCCAGAGGTCGGAGGATCCTGACTTATAGCTCGGAACTGGGGAGTCGGAATAGTCTTCGACCGAATCTGAACACCCACGGTAGTCTTCTGTGGAGAAGATCAGGCAGAAGCCTCCCCGGCCTCGATATTCCGAGCAGCCACAGACTTCTTCGTCCGACGTAGGAACTTCATGGAATCCGCCTGAGAAGACATCTCTGCAAGAAATAAAGAAAGGGATTACCACAACAGAAATTCCACCAAAAACAAGCAAAACCAAAGTACTAAAAAAGATGAATCTCAGAAGAGGTCGGGAACTACCTAACTCAGAACGGAGAAGGCTTGGATCCCACAACATTTTCTTCGTGTCCAAGTGAGGTGCCCGACCCCATAAACTGCTCACCACACCCACAAAAGCCTGCTCCACCTCATCTAGACTCTCAAAGGTATACTTAGCAGACACTACATTCTCCTGCCAACAAAGAGGAAAAGAAGGCTCCCCACTCTCATCGAGAAAGAAAGGTCGGGCGTCTCCAGTAGCCCGGACCTTGAAATAAAAGTTCTTAAAATCGTGAAAGGACTCATCATACAGGGTACAAAACTTTCTTCCCTGGTTAGCCCTAAAAGAGACCCAAGATACCTTCCCTACACCCGACCCCGGCTTCGTCAACACAAACAAGTAGGAAAAAAGAGAAATAGAGGGAGCAACGCCCAAAAACTGACACAAAAGTTGAAACAGCTTTAAAAATGCCCAAGAATTTGGATGGAGCTGCGTAGGGGCAAGGTTACAAGACCATAACACCTCGGACTCCAGGTCGGTAAAAGGAAGTCGGACACTCAGCTTAGAGAAAAAACAATCATAAGCGTAAAAGAAAAGCTTCTCGGAACTATCTAAGGGCGGGAAGCAAACTCTCTCCTCGGAATCTGGGGCTACTAGTTCATAATCCCTCTCAGACTCTCTATCTTCACATATGCTACATTGCCTACGAAACCTAGCTAAATACTCAGAATCTACCACAGAAGGGACTCTTAGAGGAACAGGATCTACCCAACCAAGACCACTTGGAATCTTGGTCGACATCGCTTGAAGAACCTTTCGAGACATAAAATTCTTGCCTACAAAGAAGAATACAACAGCAAAGCAAAAATCACATAAAAGCAGACAGCGAAAACCCATTCAGCAAAGCAAGAAAACAAAGATCTTTTAGAAGAAAATACAGCAACCCGGAGCAAAATACCAGAGAACAAAAAAGAGCCCCCCCATACAAACAAACAAAGCAATGGCGGCGCCTCTTTTCGGGGCAACCCAGGCATAGAGAAAAGAAACAAACAAAGAGCCACACAAAAGAAACAGAAGCATATGTGCACAAGAAAAGAGATGGGGACAAACCTGGAAGAAAGAAACGAGGACGACGAGCTCCGAAGCAAGGAGAACGGAACGACGGCGCAGAGGAAACCCCGGAAAGACACGCGGAAAGATTCGGGGAAGAAGAACAAAGAAAAAGGAAGCGGTGCTCAAAAAAGGAGAATGGCGAAAACTCAGAAAAAAGGAAAGGAACAGAATAAACGAAGAAAAGGAGGAAAGGGGCAAATAAATAATGCCTTCACAAAGCCCGAACGGAAATCGAGGAGAAACGGTAAAATGCAATAAATGCAGGAACGGCCATTTTTGAAATTTGAAAAAACTACTATGCCCGAGCTCGACCTCCCAAGAGGGACGAACTCGGGCAGGGGCACTGTTCATACCCTGACCGGGCTCCTCCAACTCGGCAAAATCCATGAAAGGTCCGACCTCGTCCCAAAGGCCCACGCCTGAGGTCGGACCTCGGACAATAACGCTAAGAAGGCCCATCAAAAGGAACGCAGCCCAAAACCTAAAGGCTGAAAAGGCCTAGAAAAGGCGGTTCCACAAAGATAGAGATAAAACTCCCAAGAAGATAAGATAAGATAAGAATATCTTATCCAGGGGAGATCACGGCCAACTACTATAAATACACTGGAGCACCCAGGTATGACACATTCCACATTCTACACATATCTGCTTGAACCCATGCTAACTTAAGCATCGGAGTGTCATTGCAGGTACAACCACCAACCACTCCACATATCAAGCTCGGGTCCCTGACCCCCACCTCGGGCCTCACCAAGACGACCGAGCTACACGTTTCAGGTAACCCTCGGAACAGTAACTATAAAGT